>NC_089586.1:20780041-21080041 GCF_019320115.1 Miscanthus floridulus | reverse complement strand
CATTGTAGGTATACACGTCAGGTTCATGCCCAGCCTGCTGCATCTCCTCAAACACCTCCTCTGCCTTCTCGCAAAGGCCTTCCCGCGCGAACGCGTTCACCAGCGCAGTGTAGGTGCAGATGTTGGGCTTGCATCCAATCGTTTTCATCTCGTTGAACACTTTCAGCGATGACATCGATTGTTTTGCCTGCGAAAGGATGAGCTTACATTCAGCTGATCCCTGCACATTCAGCTGTGCACCATCCCCAGATGGTAGAGGCTGGAACTTGGTTCCCTTATCTAAAAAAAAATCTGATCCCTGCACATTAAAGATTAAACCAGGAAAAATGCCTTACCTTCCCATATACGTTGATCATCAGGGTGTACGTCTCCGTGTTAGTTCTGCAGCGCTCCTTCTTCATCCTTTGATACACTTCGACCGCCCTTTCGGAACATCTTGCCTTCAGTAGACCGTCCAGGTATGCGTTATACACAGTTGCAGCTGCGAGAGAGTTCTTGGTATGATTTTTTTTTTCTTTCATCCTAAAATGACAAGCATTTTCATCTCATGATAGAGAGAGGAATACAAGGAGGTGTGCATACTTGGAGGGAGCCCATTCTTCTGCATTTCTGAAATCACGCCCTCGGCTCGGTGCAACTGCCCAGAATTGCAGTAAGCGCGCAATAGAAGAGCGTAAGTGTCCTCTGTCGGAACGCAGTGAGCCTCCAGAAGAGCCATGTAAATCGATTCTGCCTTGTTCAGCTGACGCTTCTGACCATATGCATCTATGAGCAGGTTGTAGCAGATTATGTCGGGGCGGAACGAACTCCGGTACAGGATCCACTCACAGACCTATAGGCACTCTTGACAAATCAAACATCAAAAACCTTATGAATCAAAGCAGCACCAAGAGAAGCAACAAAAGCTAGAAGTTTTGCTCTTGCAATTTTCACATGGTATGATCAGCCAAGGTTGAGATGCAATCAGCAAGTGGTGGGGGACTAGGACTTACTGTGATGATCGGCTCCCATTGTCGGTTCAGGCGGAGCTGGACTGCAACATTGACAATGTCATCCCAAAGATCGTGTGCTTGAGGAATGTTGTCTAGTGATTCCCAGATATTGTTGACGTCGGTCCCCTTCTGCACAAATTCTAGGATATCCTGTGCCATTGGACTCAACACTGGGAACACTCCATCAACAAACCCAGAGCCATACTTCCAACCACGGCCTTTTATAGCACCCCCTGCATGTCCAAGCCATATCATTCAGAGCTAAAACCTATGCCATGTCTTTGAACTTCCAACGAAACAGTAAATCCAAAAATAATAGTGGTCTAAGAATTCTTGATTTGCAGCATTCAATGAAACTAAAAGGAGTGGCAGCACTGTCATTTACCCCTCTTTCTAGATATTTTCTTTCGATCGAAGGTTCTTGCCACGCCATCTTTGTCAATGTAAGCGCCGTCCCTTTTCCTGTTCTTCCTCTCACTATGGCGGTAGGAATTTACTTCTGCATCATGCAAGGAAGTTTCTTGCAAGACGTTTCTGCAGGCACATAATTTCCATCTCGGCTTTGCAATTGGGTAATATGTATGAGCCTCAACACTTAGCCTGCAAAACGGTGGACAAAGCCATGTCAGCGTATTCATAGAAACAGTGCTGTTTCAGAACTTCTACTCAAGACATGCGCAATCAAGCAGTTACTAGTAACCAAAGTATTATCCAGTTAAACATCAGTACCATAAAATCGAATCCCCAATTCACAAATACCCACAAATTTACCTAAATCAGGCAAAGTTGCTTTAACTTAGGATCGGGAGAGGTAAAGTCGGACGTACATGAGCACAGGGTGGGTGACGAAGGCCGCTGCCGCTCTCGATAGGCAACGAGTGTGCAGACCTGGTAAACAGCCAGAAAAAATATCACTGAGCTTTCATGCTTTTGCTTGAGCTGTGGCTGTTTTGGAGAGGATGGGAAGCTGTGAACGGCAGGAGTTGCGAGCAGAGCAAGCTGAAATATCTCTCCCTCCATCTTGCTTTTGGCTCGTTCTATCCAGTGGTGTTCTGGGCCTCCTGTGACCTATCATTCAGGACCTCTTATCCAAAAAGACAACCAACATGACCTCTGCACCGGCAACTTTTAGTGACTGAACTTTCGTTCAAAAAAAAAACTTTTAGTGACTGAACTAACATGTGCAGTTTTGGTTGGCTAATCTTCTGATTATCACAGTGTGCATCAGTAATATATATCTCAAATGCAGTTATGCAAAGCTTATTGAGACGCAATTTTTAATGCCATGCAAGCATGTGCTGTTTATCTGTAACCACAAGCAGACAATTTTCCAGTGCATGGTATCTTAAAGAAGAGTAGCAGTCTAGCAGGCCAAAGCAGCTCACAAGGAACCATTCTGTTAGATGTAGAAATGAACGCAGAAGCCGTGGCTCTTTCAGAATCTCAATTTCCGATACATGTAATAATCCAAAAGCCATAGGAATGGGCACATTACATGTTCAATTGTAAAGCTGTATTCTTTTAGGAGCTTGTCTCTTGAAACTCTGAAACTTGAGTCAAAGAACTGTACATTGTATTGTCATTAAAAGTACAGGGCTGTTGAATTAAACATTATTGTTTCTTCTTTAAGGAAACCAAAAAATTATGGTTGCTTTATTTTGATAGTCCATGGCTGGTGCCCTTGGTGCAACTCAAAAGTCGGTTGGGTACTTGTCAGGCTTGAACCACAAAGAGAATTCGATTCCTTTCTTCTTAAGATCTTCAGTAGGAGGGCCAATCCGATCCAAAAGCTGCAGTTCAGTAAAAGGGTGCATCAACAACACTAAGAAACTTTTCCACACAAACAATATCCTGAATTATTTAGAACAAACCTGTCCATGAACAAGACCATTGGAAACAAGAACAGAACGATCAAAGACTGTAAACTCTCCACCATCCATGCGAGTTACCACCCCACCAGCTTCTTCAACTATCTGTTTAAAAAATGGCCAAATATATCAGCACAACATACACCACAAACCAGATATGCTTAAATTGGAAACAAAGCTGTCATTTTCAGACTCAATGAGTAGCCATTGCTCTAATTGAAGTAAATGCATTTATGTGTTTGTGATATATAATATAAACACCAATTTTTAGGTGCAAATTCTTTAGTTGTTCACAGAAAGGCCATGAACAGGATTCTAGTATTTTAAAACTGCTTCCTGCCATCTTAGAGGTAATCCCTATAACTAATTTTAACGAAAAATGTTAGATTACATCAATAACATGTAATATCTGATTGAGGTAAGATTCCCTTCGAAAAAAAAAGGTAAGATTAGACCAAGAAAAAAAAAAGCCCGATATCTAAATCTGCTGTACTCATGATTATTTATTAAAACTGATTTGGAAAGGTAATATTAAATGTTAATATTTCCATGGGAGAAAAAGTAACTACCAGGACGCCAGCAGCCATATCCCATGGCTTCAGTCGGTATTCCCAGTAAGCTTCTGTAATACCAAGTCCAACATGGGACATGTCAGCAGCAGCAGACCCTAGCCTTCGCACTCCCTGAAACAAAAAAGTATATTCAAGGATGATAGAGAACTCAGATATGCAAATCTGCAAAAAAAGTAAATAAATAAATCGGTTCGGCAAACACTTACCCTGCTAATGTCAGTAAATTCCTTGAACAAATTTATATTGGTCGTCCAGGCATCATCATGTTCATATCCAAAACCTGTGACGAGAAGAGACTGTTCCACCTAGAGAATGAGTTGACGACTATCAATTAGAGATAATAACTTCAAAACTTACATATACATTACACAGTCAGGTTATGTGACATTTAATTTGGACATCCAGAAACACATCTTATGAACGGATGCATTGAGCACATGGCCCCTGAGGCCCTGACAAATCATCGCAGCAGCAGGCTTGCACTCACAAATGAACATAATAGGAAAATGCATGGTTATTTCCAGAAGAGAAAATAGGCTACCTTGTCTGTCTGACTGACATGAATCTTTTGCCCATTACAATAAGCTCCTCCTCCTGTTTGAGAGAAAGGAAATACATAAATATGAAATCTCTAGAGTCCTCTAGCATAAATAAGCAAAGCCAGTAGTTGATTGGAGAGCCTACCAGCAGATGCAGAAATTGTACGGGTGCTCCAGCACATAGGCCCACCACAAAATTCCACCTAAATAAGAAAGTGGTAAAACAAAAAGTTATATAGAGAAACTGTTTCCAATATGTAGTGCAACGCCCTAATTGTTTGTAGCTCTGCCATTGGAAAGATAATATGGTTCAAGAACAATATGTTCAAACACTTACAACAGTGGAAGCAGTGGGCTTTCCACGGAAGAGAACACCAATGGACACAGAAAAGCTGGGGTAACCATGTGCAAAGTTCGTTGTTCCATCTGAAGGTTGAAATTCGGTAGATTAGATCCCAAGGGGGAGACTGTCATGTTGACTTAATTTTCTAATCAATTTCTGGTACAATAACCCGCATGCAACTACACCCTTACTGATGTGAGATATATGAATTTACTAATTCTTCTATTCCTCAATTTGCTTGTCAATGATAATACACAGGACTGATTTCTTTTTCTCGACGGCGTAATAATAGTAATACACAGAACTGTCACCTTCTCAATCAAAGAAATGGAGAATGGACTAATCTGTTCAAGTTCACAGGTTTGCTGCGATAAATCGAGAAATTGTCTGGAAAACTACTGGAGCTATCCGGTATTACAAAGTACAAACAATGGTTACAAATCAGTAGGAACTGAGTGAGGAACCAAACCTAAAGGATCAATGCACCAGAGATACTCTGACTGGGAATCTCCAATAAGGCCGCCTTCCTCCCCAAGTATGAGGTGGTCTTTGAAGTTCTTGGTGACAACTTCCAAAATGACTGATTCACTCAACTTGTCTGTGCTGAACAAAGTATAGAGCAATAGATTGAAACACTATGTTGTTTCACTTTACTGCATGAAAAAGAGGCACTAATATCTTATACCTGCTATCTTATAGCAAATAAAACTAAGAACTGGTGCACAACGACAATATCAGCAAGAAGCATTCTTACTCTGTCACCAGGTCTGCAACACCTTTATATTGGACATTACGTGGCTTATTAACAGCTTCCATTATAACCTGAATTCGATAGGAGAAGATGAAAAACCTTGAAATTTTGTCTCCATCAACAGTAAACCTAAAAAAAAGGACATGTTTCCTGCCTTCTAAAAATGGTGTAACCATTACAGAGCTTGAAGTATTTATTTAAATTTTAAAGCACTAGGGTATCCAACTATCAATATTTGTTTGGTATATCAAAATTCAAATGTTCTTTGACTGAAAAAAACAAATTAGCAGACTGGCCTCCTATAAGCCTATAACTGGTTAAAAGAGATAATTATGCCAGAGGCCAGAGCTACCCCTAAAACTCAATACTCCTGCAACAAGTAGTTTGCCAATTGGCACAGCATAGCGCAATTAGCAGAATGAGCGGATTCATCAACTGAACGACTAGCACTCCTTGTTGCGGTTCAACAAACGTGCAGCTTTGCGAACTCACAGACCACATTTCAACCAAACTAGTCAACAAGCTGCGACCTGCGATGCGAGTGTTACCCCAAAATCGGAAATTGGGGGAGCAGAAACATCAAGCAACAGAGGGAACTGAAACTCACATCGGCGCCAGCTTTTGCGGCGGCCTCGATGACTCCGAGCAGCTCGGCGGCGGGGATCGGGCCGGTGGTAGGGGCAGCCACCTTGGGGTACCTGGCGGCCGGCGCGGCCTGCTCCGACGCCACCGCCATGATGGGCCCCGCCTTGCTGTTCCTCGAGCCGAGCGCACGGAGGCGGAGGGGGCGTGACGTCGGCCAGTTCTTGGCGGCATCCTTGGTGAGGAGGACAGAGGAGGAGGTGGAGGTGGGGGCAAGAAGATACCGTGCCATTGGTGCTCAGAGGAAGCCAGAAAGGGCTTGATGCTTTGATTCCTCGCTTTTCTGTGCGTGCGCGCTCTACTGCAGTGTTGGTGTTGCTTTGTGCTTCCTATAAATTTCAGTGTGCTACTATCCCTTTTCAAATTATTGGTCATTTTCAGTGTGCTTTTATTTCCTTATATTTCATAGTTTTTCCTCTCTTTTTTTGCAAAAATCGATGATTCGCGCATCACAAGTGTGCTACTACCCCTTTTACAATTATAATAGGTCATTTTTAGTATGTAGCTTTTGTTATATATTTACACGCTATATCTAGATACTATTATATCTAAAGAAACCAAAACCACTAATAAATTAGAATAAAGAAAATATTTTATATATTACACTCCAAGCTTAAAAAGGTTTACTAACACAGACCTTGAAACAATTTACCGGCTAGTACTTGTGTCGCAAACTAAAATTTACATACTAAGTTAAACTTCTCTAATTTGATCGGATTTAAAAAAAAAAATATATATATATATATATATATATATTAACACTTATAAGTTTAAATAAATATACTATCAAAACACATTTCATAAATAATCTAATAATGTATCTTTCTTAACTTAGTAAACATTAGAGAAGTTTATTAGAACAAAATTAAAGTAAAATATAATTTAGAATGGAGAGAATAAAAAAACATGTGATTCAATATCTTTGTTTGGCTTGTTGTACACATTCTTCCTTCGTCTATGAATAAATTAATTCTTGTTTAAGTCATTTTTTATGTTTAGGCAAATTCATAGAAAAGAGCATAAGTATTCATGACATCATGTGAGCATATTATGAAAAATATTTTTATGGTGTCTCTAATAATATTAATTTGGTGTCATAAATCTTGACGCTCTTTTCTATAAATTCAGTTAAATTTTAAAAATAATTGAAGATAATTTTATGAATTGATTTATTCACAGATAAAGGTCTTATCTCCGTAAATGTTCTTAAACACGTGTTGGTTTGATTGAGAGGAAAGACATTACATGAATGTAAAGTCCCTTACACGTGATACTGACATGGATTCCTCAGGCAGTGACGACCGGCGCTTCTAAATAACTACATTTTTTTTAATATAAGGAAATAACTAGTTAGTTGACGAGCAAACGTGACTACGTGAGGGCAGCTTAGAGCAACTCCATAAAAATATGTTCCAAAATCCAAGATCTAGCCATTCTCTAAAATAAAATCGCTTCAATAAGACTACTGCACTCCAACAGTCTTTGTATTGCCCCTTCTCTATATTTAAAACTTAAACTTGAGCTTTTTTTTTTTTTTTTATCCAACGCACGCCGTTGTTAGGATGAACCTACCCACGAGCTGGAGCAAGCTCACAGCGTGGCCACCATGGATGGACTACGAGGAGCCAACTCCGATGTCGTCGTCTAGCGTCGTTGCCGAGAGGACACGGACACGACCGAGAGGAGAGGAGCACGCCTAGGCCAAGCAGTCGCGCGGTTATAAGATAACTAGCCGAAACCCCGTGCGTCGACGTGGGTGCAACAAAGCAGGTCTGAAAGAAGTAAGCAATATAGTAGAGTTGCAAATACATTTATTTGCCAATTAGGTTACAACAACATGATTCAAAAAACGGCATGATACTGTCCAAAAGATATTTATATGGATGCAAGATTGTTCATTACATATATTGAAAGTAATAATTCCACTCTATTGTTGTTGCTACCTTCGTAACCATCGAGAAGCATGACATTCCAATCTTATTGTAAACTAAACAATACTTGGACCTCTGTTTTTACTAAATTCACAGTAGTACCTTGTAAGCAGCAAGTGTGTGGACGACATAGTAAAGTTGAATGGTAAGATCAATATGAAAGCCGATTTTTTGCTTTGCTAAGGAGAGTTGCAAAGATATAGGATGGAGTATTGGGGTGGCAAGATAACCTTTTTTGGTGAAACCCAACAACAGTTGTTGAATCAGGATGTTCGGTTTAGTCCTAGAATAAGTTGTTCAGTTGTTTCGCCGCCAGGGCTAGCCGGCGAGCAGATCCGCCACCAGCTAAACCCAGGCCAGCCTCCGCGGCGGCGCGGCAAGACCAGGGGAAGGGGGGAGGGGGGAGGCGGAGGGGGCACTGGAGGAGGGAGACTCCATCACTACGTAAAAACGATTTTTAGCAACGGTTCGATTTTTTTTGTAGGGGTGGCTGGTGATAGAGCCGCCCCTACAGTGGTGTGCTCGGGTGCCCAGACACCAACCGCCCCTATAAATGGAACAACAGGGGCGGCTGGTGTTACGATCCGCCCCTACAAATGGGGTTGATTTGTAGGGGCGGCTCAATCACCAGCCGCCCCTGGAAATTATATTTGTAGGGGCAGCTGGTGATTGAGCCGCTCCTATAAATGGCCCCGTATTTATAGCTCGGATTTGTAGGGGCGGCTCAATCACCAGCCGCCCCTACAAATGCCCCCCATATAAAACAGATGCAGCACCTTCTTCCTCCTCGAGTCACTCACATTGCTACGTTTTGTGCTTGAGCTGCTCATCCTGAAAGCTAAGTACGGCTGGTCAGACTGTAGTTTCAATGATCTATTGCATCTCCTATCATGGGTGCTGCCACAACCAAACTCAGTTCCCACCAACACATACCAAGCGAAGAAAGTCTTAAGTCCATTGACAATGGGGGTTGAAAAAATCCATGCATGCCCCAACCACTGTATACTTTTCCGTGGCGAAACGTTCAAGGCACTGGATAAATATCCCCGGTGTGGGGCCAGCCGGTACAAGAACAATGACCTTTACGGTGAGGACGAAGCCTCCACGGGGAAAAAGAGGAATAAGAAGGGTACAAAAAAGGTGGTACAAGAATCTCAGCCCCCAGAGGACACTCCATTAGGCAACGATGCAAATCAAAGAAGAATTCCTGCCTTGATAATGTGGTACCTGTCAGTGACCAACCGCTTGAGATGTATCTTCCTAAACCCTAAAGAAGCCGCACTCATGACATGGTGGGATGATGAGCGCAAGGTGGATGATGATAACATTGCACACCCGGTTGATTGTGGTCAGTGGCAAAGGTTTGATGAGAAGCACAAAGAATTCAGCGATGACCCAAGGAATGTATGGTTTGGCTTGAGCACTGATGGAATGAATCCCTTCAATGAGAGGATGAGCGACCACAACACATGGCCAGTGATCTTGACCATGTACAACATCCCAACATGGTTGTGTTAGAAGAGAAAGTACCTCCTCCTCACTATTCTTATTTCTGGCCCTAAACAACCAGGCATTGATATAGACGTGTTCCTCGAGCCTTTGATGCAAGAAATGGAGATGCTATAGAGGCATGGGGAGCAGATGTACAATGCGTTCCGAAAGGAGGACTTCATATGTAGAGCAATAATATTTGTTACTACCAATGATTACCCCGCGCTGTTTGCTTTGTCTGGACAGATCAAAGGGAAGATGGGATGCTTAGTTTGCTTGGATGGTACTACATGGGTGTACCTGGATGCATCCAAGAAGATAGTTTACCTAAGGAACCGACGCTTCTTAAAGACAAGTCACAAGTACTGCAGCAAATTGTTCTTTAGATTTTATGATAACGCCTCGGAGATTGAACCCCCTCCAGAGAGACGTCATAATGGAGAACATGTGTACAGAATGGTGAAAAACATACGCATCGTCTATGGAAAGAAGAATCCAGATGGGACGAATAGAGATAGAAGCACACCTCCTATCGAAGGAGTACCTTTCAAGAAACAATCGATCTTCTTTCAGTATCTGCCTTATTGGCCAGACTTGGAGGTCCCACATGCCATTGATGCTATGCACATGTAGAAGAATGTCTTTGAGAGTCTCATTGCTACCTTGATGGACACAGGCAAGTCAAAGGATGGTCTAAAAGCACGGAAAGATATGGTGTAGCTAAACGTGATGCCATAGCTTCACTCGGTACCTGAGGCTAATGGAAAATACACTCTGCCCGCGGCTTGCTTCAACCTAACACTAGACGAGAAGAGAGCTATATGCACTTTCCTGAGGGGGATCGAAGTCCCGACTGGGTTTTCAGCAAATGTGAAGAAGCTAGTGTCGATGAAGGACTTGTCAATAACACACTACAAGGTTCACGATTGCCATGTGATGCTGACAGTGTTTCTACCTATTGCAATCAGGGCTATAAAGCCAGAGTTCTTGAAAATGGCCATCACCCGCATGTGCTACTTCTTTTCGAAGATCTCACAGAAGACGATTGGCAAGCAAGAGCTGAGTGACCTACATAAATTTGTGGTGGAGACACAAAATCAACTGGAGATGTGTTTATCTCCTGCTTTTTTTGATATAATGCCACATCTCATGATTTATATGGTTCATCAGATACAGGTGCTGGGCCCTTGCTACTTGCATGAAATGTGGTCCTACGAGCGGTTCATGTCGGTTCTAAGTCGATACGTGCACAATCGAGCATACCTAGAGGGCTCCATGATAGAGGGTTACAGTACTGAAGAAGTCGTCGAGTGCTGTCAAGAGTACCTAAAAGTACAGAAAGGGATTGGTAAACCTGATTCTCGTCACAAGGGTAGGCTGGCTAGGAAGGGCACCAGTAGTAGAAAAGTGTTCATCGACAATGATTACAAAGAGGTGAGTTGGGCGCATTATAGTATCTTGCAGAGTACACAACTGATGCAACCGTACATTGATGAACACTTGGCTATCATTATGGCGGAGAGAAATAGCCGTTCGGATGATTGGGTAATGAAACAACACAAGCAATGACTAACTACATAGTTGAAGGACCAAAACATACCGCCTGGAGAAACCATAGACTCTATTACCATCAGTAGGTTAGCGGAGGGGCCATCGAGACAAGTGACATCTTGGAATGCTTATGGCATCAATGGGTATACGTACTATACCCACGCAAAGGATAGTAAATATGTGAACCAAAATAGCGGCGTTCGAATAGAGGCTATCGATGGATTGGGGCAAAAGATCCAATACTTTGGCATCATTGAAGAGATATGGGAACTTGACTATGGAAGGATATAACGGTGGCCCTGTTTCGATGCCGCTGGATCAAACAACACCAACTGAACGAGATCGGATTGAGAGTCCTGAACCTCGAGAATCTAGGCTACCAAGATGACCCTTGGGTGCTCACTTCACGTGTCGCACAAGTTTTCTATATGTCTGACCCACAAAGTAACCTCCCTCCAAAGAAGAAGACAAAGCACGTGGTTGCCTCCGGAAAACAGCACATTATTGGAGTTGATGGCGTGGACGATGTTGAAGCTTACAATAACTACGATGAGATGCCGCTATTCATAGACTTTTCTAAAAAGATCAGTGTTGTAGAAAAGAACCTCCCCAAAGACATAATGCCATTGGAACGAAAAGGTGTCAAGGGGAAAGTCGTTACAGCGGGCTAGCTAGTTGTTGAACGTGTAGTGTTTGTTTAAGTGTGTGTTTGTAAGACTTTATTTATGCATGCGTGTGAGACTATATATTTATGTACGTGTTTAAGACTATATATTTTTGTATGTATGTGAGACTACATTTTATGCATGTGTGTGAGACTATCCTTTGCAACATCCAGATGACTCTATTTGAACATCCACTCTATTACTACTAAAACTTTATAAAATCACTTAAAACTTTATGAAATGAAGAAATGACCAAAATAAAAGTACGACATTTTGATGAGTTATACAACTTTTATGTTCATCACTTTATGAAATCTTTCCCTATCAAGTTAGTGTGTTGATTTAGTCATTCTTTTCATTTGACAAAGTTTGAGCACTTCAAATTTTCAAATTTAAAAAAATAATAAGTTCGAACGAGATTTTCAACCATTAAATGATTTCAGCTGAAAAAGTGATGAATACCAAAGTTGTATAACTCATCAAGATCTATAACTTTTATTTTAATCATTTCTTCATCTGACAAAGTGATAGTAAACATTGTTCATAAATCAACATGGTTCTCGTATAGTTCATGAAACTATGAGTCATATGTGAATTTATAAATAATGTTTACTAATACTTTGTCATATGAAGAAGTGACCAAAATAAAAGTTGTAGATAGTGAGGATTTCAACAACTTTTATGTTCACAACTTTTATTGTTGAAATCATTTAAGGTTTCAAAATCTTGTTTGAAGTTGCCATTTAGTGAAATTCAAAATTTCAACTGTTCAAATTTGGTCAAATGAAAATATGATCAAAATAAAAGTTGTACATATTGATGAGTTCTACAACTTTGATATTCATGAGTTTTTCATCTGAAATCATTTACTCTTTCAAAATATTGTTTCAAGTTGAAATTGTTTGAATTTCAAAATTTGAATCGTTCAAACAAAGTCACATAACAAGATGACCAAAATAAAAGTTGTACATGTTGATGAGTTATACAACTTTTATTACAACATTTTTATTTTATTTCATTTAATGTCATAAAATTGTAGTCGAAGTTTTAAAATTCAAATTTTTAATTTTTGTTTTTTTATTTTCTATATTGTTTTGACTACAATTATTTATATATATATTTCTTTATATATAGAATAATACAAAATATTATATTTGTGCATATACATATTTTTTATATTACTTTGTGTTTTTATGATATAAAAAATATAGAATTTGTAATTAAAAAAAACAAAAAATATTTGTAGGGGCGGTTGGATCAGGAACCGCCCCTAAAAATGAATTTGTCGGGGGCGGCTGGATCAAGAACCGCCCCTACAAATGTATTTGTAGGGGCGGCTGGATCAGAAACCGCCCCTACAAATACTACCGAGTATAAATAGGAAGAAGCGCACGGGAGTCATCGTCTGGGCGCTGTCTTCTTCCTCCGACGCTGTCAGGCTGCCCGCGCCTAGGGTTTCCGCCACCGGTCTCGCGCCCGCCCACACCGTGGCGCTCGGCGTCCCGCACCCAACCCCCGACGCCCGCCCCCGCGCGCCGACCCCCGGCGTCCCGCGCCCGGCCCTTGGCCCCCGCCCACACCAGCCCCCGACGCTCGGCGTCCCGCACCCGGCCCCCGACGCCCGCCCCCGCGCGCCGACCCTCGGCGTCCCACGCCCGGCCTCCGGCGCCCGGCCCAGCGCACCGACACCTGGCGTCCCGCCCCCGCACGCCCTCAGCGTCCCGCCCCCGCGCGCCGACCCCCCGGCGTCCTGCGCCCGGCCCCCGGTGCTCGCCCCCGCGCGCCGACCCTCGGCGTCCCGCCCCCGCACGCCAGTGCACATCGTCCATCTGGACCGGTAAGTGTCAGATCTCTGGTTGCTCATTTTTTACAACAGTAGTTATGCTTACCATGCACGATATGCTCCGCATAAACGAGAACCAATTTGATGCTGATTATGTTTATTATGTTAGGAATTTAAACAGCTACAAACACTTCAATAGAAGTGCCACTGTGAAATCACTTGACTGCATTGTTGATGTTTTCCTCCACGGACAAATCGAATTTCAATACTCATGAGCAACGAAATTACAATAGTTCAACAAACAAAAACAGACGCATTGTTGATGTAAGGAGAAGAATCTTAATTCACTCTTGCTAAATCTGAACTACACAAAACCACTACATTGAGGGTTAATAACTTTAAAGATTAGACACTAACCAAACAATCAAGAACATAAATTACAGCTCATACACGTTAGCATCTGTTCAGTTACTCAGCTAATACTTAGGATTAAAGGATTTTGGTTCATTTTCAGATATTTATTTCTTAGATATCCACTTGAAGACTTACATACATTTGAAATAAATTTCTTAGAGGTAAGTCATAATGCCTACAGCAGCAGTAGCGTCAATGCATCATATCATGGTTATCTTAGGAAAAGTGGGATCAACCAGGCCAATTTCTGAGCTTGTACATTCCACATGGGCTATGTTATTCCTTGTTCTGATTCCGTTGCATCAAGTGAAAGTTACATTCCATAGGTCAAAATGTAGATGCATCCATTACACATAGCACAAAATTACCATGTGTCTTACAGAGGTGCCTGGCTGTGTATATTTTGGTTTCACTTGCTAGTGTAGCTGGAAACACAAGCATGCATTGTATTGTGTGGTAGAACCTGGAAGAAGCATGTATGCATGTTGGAGTATGTTTGGTTAATTTGCTGCCGTTGCCGTCACATCTACCACGGTTTATGTCTACAAATAATCTCCTTAATTGAAAGAGTATATATATATATATATATATATATATATATATATATATATATATATATATATATATATATATATAGAACTACTATCCTGTAGCTGGCTACAAAATAACTTATTATGTAGCCACTTTGAGTTACGATAATTACTATGTTAATTTACTAAGTGGTTTATTATAACGTTACGGTAAATATCTCCATGTGTTATAGTAACCCAACTATCGTAAATATGTATTAACATTATCGTAAATTAGTGTATAAAATTATGGTAAATGGAGGTGGCTACAGAATAACTTATTTTGTAGCCGGCTACTGAATAGCCTCTCCCTATATATATATATATATATATATATATATATATATATATATATATATATATAAGGACAAGTCCATTTAGATTATGAAATGATGTATATATATATATATATATATATATATATATATATATATATATATATATATATATATATATATATATATATATAAGGACAAGTCCATTTAGATTATGAAATGATGTACTAGTACGTACGTTTCTAAAACTTTTGTAATAAGCTTTAGTCATATGCACGTGCTAGCTTATAGTCATATGCACTCTAACATGGCCGGCCATTTCACAGACACTTGAAACCAAGCACTTTGTTAATATAATAACAAAGTAATGACTACATTTTTCTAAGGTAAGAGCTGTAGGCATGCTTCTGATATTATAAGCTTGCATCCATGATGTTATTGTTTTTGCTGATACATGTTTTCTTCTTTTTGTACAACTGTCGGTACTTATACGAACAAACTGCTTCTGTGATTCTTATTGCCAATCACTTCTAAGATGGCTTTTTCGTCTAAAAGGAAATAAAGTGCTTAGGCTTATAAAAGAAAAACAATAAGCCCATGAACTGGTATGGCACCAATCCAAACATAAACTATTACCCATGTTTTAGGTCTGCCAACAAGGTTTTGGTATTGCCAAATTGTGGTTTGACTCATGTTAGACTAAAAAGCTAACAGTTAGTCCACATCCCTTTACAAGCTATCTAATTCTTACTTTCACAAATGCTTCTTACAATCTTTATTTAGCACTCGTTCGCCGCTTCAGGTACCCGCACGGTTTCTATTTGGACTCCTTCAACTAAATTAGTTTCCTTGCATAGCTGATTGAACTTTCCTTTTCTCCCATGAATATCTCTCCTTTCGCTGCATGTCAGCTTCTTAATCCCTCTCTTTCCTTGCATGAATGCCCATAAATATCTTTGAGTAGTTCATCCTATTTATTAGTTTCTTTGCATGACTTCTGAATTTTATTCCCTGCTAGCCAGGCTCATTATGAAAAAGGGTCTAAGCTAGTCAAGGTCAGGGCAAAAATAGATGACTTCGAAAAATACTTGAGGTTTTGTTGTGTGATGCTAACAAGCATGCCTATGGATGATTCAGAGTTTTTCTTTGAAAGTTTGGATTATTCAGAATTACCATTTCGGTACCTCACCATGCTTCTATATTTTGCAAACATCATAACTGACACAGTTGATGGTTTTTATAGTAGTTGGTTGCAAAAGCTACTTCTTGACACCTGAACGCGTGATAGGTATTATGCACAAATTAGGAGATATATGTAGACATTTAGATTTTATTAACTTAAAATATATATGCTGCAAAAGTGACCACAACAGGCCTTTCAAAGATCAAGTTTATTAACTTAACAAAAATTTAGATGGAAAATAAGTAGTTATATCTTTCTTCTCTACTACAAGAACAAACTGTGTGCACCTTGTGCAATTTTAACCCACTTAACATTTGTGTTCATTAATTGGCAGCCTACAGCTCTGCAAGTTTGGCCACTCTAGCTACAAAATAAGTCGCTTTGGTCTCATTGATTCATTCTGTCTAATTATGGCAACCATACTTGATCCTATTGTTGGATCATGTGCCAAGAAGTTGCAAGATGTAATAACAGAGAAGGCTGTTATGATTCTAGGGGTAAAAGAAGAGCTCAGAGAAATGCAGAGAACAATGAAACAAATACAATGCTTTCTGTTTGAGTCTTTTTTTTTTTGCATTGATGCCGATCTAGCTATAGCAGACCACACATTTTTAACCCTTTACAAAAAGAAGTATATAGTTTTTTGGACTATATATTTTTAGCCCTTTATATAGTTTTTTAGCTCTATCTATTTTTGTATTGGTCCCGCCTATTTTGCCATGTTCTGGTTTCACTTGCTAGTGTATGCCTACATTTTAGTTGTTCTGGTTTCACTTGCTAGTGTAGCTGCAGTAACAATGCCATGTGTTGCTGTCATTATTTTGAAGAAGAGAAGGAAAGGAAAGCAGCTAACCAACCAGTCATTAAAGAAGCTAAAGAATTTCCTTACAGCGCACAAAAATACACTAGCAAGTTATTCTTACAGATCATAACTTAAACTACACGCCATATATAACATAGCCCTTTACATTTTGCAGTCACTTGTTATTCTTACAGATCATCGCTGCTTGATATTGATACCTGTTATTCTTACAGATCATATTTGTGAATATAATAAAACAATCAGTATGCAGTCACCTTTTTGGTACTTTTAAGTACTTTGACATTGATACCTGTTATTCTTACATTTGTCATTTGTCAGTATTATTCTTCTTACATTGTAGAAATAATCCTTGCATTTATATTATTTTTCTTACATTGTCATTTGTTAGTATTATGATGATCCTCAAGTTTAGGTAAAAATAAAAAATACACTATTGTGGCCGGTGGCTACTAATCTTCTCTGTACTTGTTGTCTTCTCTGTACTCCTCTTCTACTACTACTCTCCTCTACTCCACTCTACTCCTCTCCTCTCCTAAGCAGCTATTACTTTTTTTGCTACTTCTACTACTTCCCTACTACTACTGTCTATTACTTCTGATTGTCCGATCTGCTTATCAGGTTCGGAAGATATTAAGCATATGATGTTCTTACATTGTCATGTTGCTTTTTCTGGGAAGTAGCACCTGCTTTTTTTTGCCAAATCTCCCCTCTCCTCTATTTGTTGTCACCTTTCCTATCCTCTATGTTTTGGAAGCAGCACCTACTTTTTTTTGCCAAATCTCCCCTCTCCTCTCCTCTCCTTTGTTTTGCCAATGATGAAATTGTCCAAGTCCATACATTATATGAAATATGAGCTGATGATCAAGAACTTATGAGGAATTTGACATCATTAGCAGCCGCCCCTACATTAACTTCTCCTCTCTTCTCTGTTATGATGCCTTGATGCTTCAAGTTCATGATCAAATGATGATTGACATGTTTCTGAGGCCTCTACTACTGCTACTACTCGTTTTTTGATATATTGTTGTTTTATAGGACTACTTTGGTTTATAGACCTTTTTTATTTCTTATATCTTCTCGCGTACCTAAAGCACTTTTTCTTGCATATATTAGAACAAAGCGCAAAAAAATGTCGCGGACACCAGATAGTGCAGCCCGATGCCCCGAGCCTAATGAGCAGCCAACCCTTGAGGAGCAAGCACTAGAGGACCAGCTTACTCAGGAACAGTTCGATAACGAGGTAGAAAAGGATCTAGAAGTGATGCTTACTCAGGAGTAGTGTGACGAGGAGGAAGGCCCTGAAGGAGAGGCTGCTGAAGGTGAAGAAGAAGAGGATGATGATGATGACTCAGAAGAGGGATATGAAAGTCCTAAGGATCCTTTCCCACGTGAAGCCAGAAGGAGGCCAATGAAGAAAGATTTAGACAAGGATTTTGACCCGAACGAGGAGGTAGGGAAAAAGCCTTAGCTTGTAAATTTTCCTAAATCTTTGGCTATGTTATCTCTGCTAACACTTTGACCTATCATATATATAGGTCCCTCCTAAAACTCAGAAAAGACAACGTCGACATCCACGACATCTCGCTGGACAAGACGGAGTAGAGGAAAGGAGAGCAGAGGCAACAACCACAGAGACAGATCACAATGCCTCTGCTCCACAAACTCAAGAAACAACCACGACTACCAAGCCTAAGAGGAAACGAGGGGATAGAAAAGGAAATCTATATCCAGATAAGGCATGCTATGTGATAATGGAGGTCGGGCCAGCAGGGGAGATCCTTGAGCTGAAGGAATTAAGAGGAAAATTCCATAATGCGATTGGGGCCCTAGTAAAAGATAAATTGAATCCAACAATCCCTAACTGGAAAGAGGTACCAGAGAACACAAAGAATGCACTATGGGATAGGCAGCTGAAGGTCAATTTTAGATTTCCGGAGGGTAAGCATGAATTGGTAAAAAAATGCTATCAGGATGATGGGAGAGTCATTCCGACGTTGGAGGTCGGAGCTCAACACGAAGTATATCCAAAAGGGATTAACTCCCTTCAACGAGTTCAGCAAAATAACTCCTAGTCAATGGGAGGAGCTCGTGGCTCAGAAGACTTCACCAAAGGCATTGGAGCTCAGTGCCCGTAACACCGAGCTGGTGAAGAGGAACAAACACCACCATCATCTAGGCCCTGGTGGCTACTATGCCAAGGAAGAACAGTTTAGGAAGATGGACGAAGAGGCCGCAGCTGCTG
Source organism: Miscanthus floridulus (assembly GCF_019320115.1). Taxonomy (NCBI): domain Eukaryota; kingdom Viridiplantae; phylum Streptophyta; class Magnoliopsida; order Poales; family Poaceae; genus Miscanthus; species Miscanthus floridulus. Next base: position 21,061,407 of record NC_089586.1, on the reverse strand, counting down.
GGAATATCGGTGTGACGAATTTGAAGGTACGCTCAAGGAACTGGATATATGCGAGGAGTACAGAATCATCCGGCGGTAATCTTAAGTTTGATAAGCCAGAGACCCAAGATGCGGTATTAAGGATACTAAAATATGCTGAAGACAAGGAGAAGGGCTCATTCAATCCTTCCAGAGAGAGGGACGAGCTTAGCCTTGGCTTGGGAAACAAGAAGCACACAGACCGCACCAAGGGGCTAGGGAAAAGGACAACCTAGAAGCAAGGATTCGAAGAGGACAAGCACATGTACAAGAAACATGGCCGAGACTGGAAGACTAGTCTTGAGCTCCAAGTGAAGGCTCTAGTTGCAAAGGCGCTGGAGGAGCAAGGACTGTCTACAGAGCCACGGATATTAGTGACGTCGTCGGGAGAACTGTCATTAGTTGGCAGCCCTCCTAAAGTTCCTAGCAACCAAGGTTCCACTGCAGCCACAACCCTAGTCGATCGCATACGGAAACCAACTAGTTGCACCTTGGTGTTTCTCAGTGGTCGGCAGAACACTGTGATGGAGGTGGCAACGTGTGTGGCACATCCTCCCGGTGGCTTACACCACAATAAGAAGATACCACCGGACTACACTAGGGTCAAGGTGCATACAGTGAAGCCCGAGTTCATGCAGTGGAGGATAGACTACGCAACTCCTGAGGGGCTAGTGTTACTCAGAGACGTTATGGGGCAGTTCATCCTCTGGCACAAACGAGACATTATATTGACTGCTTCTTCGCCGTCTCCCCCTCTCCCAAATTTAGAGTGAGTTGTTGAGGTCGGGGAGATATTTTCACCGTCTCGTGACCCCCACATTCCTAAGATGCCACATTCTTCCCCTGCCTCCTAGCGAGCATGTGCCTGATGAGATGCCACAACCTTCTCTAGCTCGTACCGAGCAAGTGCATCATGAGATACCATAGTCTTCTCAACAAGCACAGCCGATACATGAACAACGAGTGCCTCCTGAAGAAGCTACAGCACAAGAAGATGAGGACGTGCCTGAATAGGAACTTCGAAAGAAGCATCCAATCACCATAAGGCCAGTTTATGTTCCGATCAAAGACGTCTCGTCGGTGTCCAAGTGGTATTCCCATTACCAGTTCAAGCCTGAGAACCAAGTTAAAAAAAGTCCTATCATGGGGTTCTGAGGAGGCCATCACTAGCAAACTTCACCAAATTGCAAAGCAGTATCCAAATGTTAATGCCATCAAATGGTCAAAGGATTGCCCGAAAACATATGAAAAGAGGCAAGCCCTTCCTACCAAACCGGGACATCCAACGCCTACCACTTGGAATGAGAAGGTTCCATGATTGGTACTTGCGTGTTCTCCCAACGAGCATAGATATTATACAAGCATGCTTCCCCACCGGCACATTTGGAAGCCCAGCTGGGAAAATTGTCTTTGACTTCAATGACATGCAAACATGCTTTCACCTAGGAGAAATGGAGATAAATCTAATTCGCATGTGGTGCCTGTAAGTCCTTGTCCTCCCGATATAATATGAATGTAATCTTTGAATTTTATTGTAACTAACCCACGCCGTGATTTGTAGAATGGAAGTGCACATTGTCAAACAAATGCCAAGTGTGAAAGCCGGGTATGTGGACCCTCAAGCTATAGCCTAAACAAATTTCAATTACTCTAAACGGTGGACACTGGATGCCAAAGAGCTAGTTGCTGCAAAGACTCTTCGGGAGAAAGAGCATATCCGTACAGCGAAACTAAGGAAAGAGTCCCTTAAGGTTGTGGCATACATTGCCCTGGCTTTCAAAAATCTCCAACAACACTCTACTATATGGCTACCATATAACTTCGAGTAAGCTCAACTCTATACTTAAAGCTTTGTTCGATATATTTTATTCGATGCAAAAGAGCTTATCTAGTTCTATGATTAAATCCATGCAGCAATCACTGGATTTGTATAGCCGTCGATGTCGGGAGGAGCATGGCATGGGTCTTTGATTCATTAGATAAGGACACGATGGCATACAAAGACTTCATATCAATTCTCAAGACGTATACACCTCATTAGCTTATATATTTGTATACATACTTGTAACGTTTACTTTTGGATACTAACAAGTTATATTTGCTAAAATAATTCGAACAGAACATTTAGGTTCTATGTCACTAATCATCATGGAAGGCATAATCCAGCAAGGAAGGAAAAGCTGGCTATAAAAACACTATGTGCGGTAAGTGTAACTTACTTCTTCAGTACCCGTTACATGGCTGTCAAAAGCATTACTTAACATTTTCATATGCAAAACACACAGTGCCTCAAGCAGAGGCCTGGGAGTGTACATTGTGGATACTATATATGTTCTATGATGAGTAACACCGGTGCCTACAGGAGACACCCCTTAAGGGTAAGTTTGAACCTCTTCACCCATAGTATAAAAACTTCATACATGGTATGAAATACTAAACCGAAACTTGTTCTCTTGTAGTTGAGAGAAGAGAAAGGAATGAAAAGAGACCCATACAAGGATGACCAACTCTTAGAGCTCGTCGGCGACCTTTGCAACTTCATATTGGACCAGATTGTACACGTCAGAGGCGCCTACCATGACCGAGAGTCTGAGTTAGGCACAAATCTTCAGTACCAACACCTTCGTGAGACTGAAAGACTAGCTCTAGGACGTTGATAACAATGTGTATGGAATTTGTATATTTAATGATGGATTGTATATATTCTTGTGAATTGGACTTGTAATTGTAGTTTATAGAATACTCTTGTGCTTGTAGTCGCGGTTACGGGGCGTTCGGCAACGCGAATGTGGTTCGGAACGTTGGTCGCGGGGCATTCGGCAACGCGAACGCGGTTCGGAACGTTGGTCGTGGGACGTTCGGCAACGCGATTTTGAATTTTAAATTTGAATTTTTTTTGCGGAAAAACGCAGTGTAGGGGCGGTTCTATATTGAACCGCCCCTACAAATACCTGTTTATAGGACGGCTGGTACTACAGCCGCCCCTACAAATCGATTTGTAGGGGCGGCTGAAAACACCAGCCGCCCCTACAAATAGATTTGCAGGAACGACTGGTAATACGAGCCGCCCCTACAAATCGATTTGTAGGGACGGCCTGGGAACCACCCCTACAAATATATGATTTGTAAAGACCCTTGCGTAGGGGCGGCTAGACAAACCACTCCTACAAAAGAATACCAGCCACCCCTAGAAATGCTTTTTATAGCAGTGCCATAGAGCCGAGGGGTCGTAGAAGCGCAGGGCGGTGCGTTAGCATGCGGACAGCAGGAGCGGAGGCCTTTTTTCCCTCCTCCGTGAGTAGCGTGGGGATCGTGAAAGCTTTCGCTGGAGGCGGTGACTTACTAGACGTCGATGCCAAATCACAGGGCACGGAAAAGAAGGCGACGTGGTTGAAGGAGGGATCAATAAATGGAATATAAGAATAAGGATAATGGTAAATGGTAGACTAGAGGAGCCTGCTATGTATCTATATTCGATCTGGTTATAAGAAAATCACGATTAGATTACAAATATTCTTATATAAGCGGTTTTAAACTGATCATAGATCAGTTGATTAGGTTTCTTGTGGTGGAACCGTTGGTTAGGTTCACTTGGGTTTAAGTCCTCGATTTAGCATGGGTGCTTATATTTTTCTGAATTTATTTCAGAATTTAACGGCGCTATGCTTTCAGTGGTAGGCGACGTCCCCGTCGACAACGAGACACCAGTGATGCCTTCGTGAATCTCGAAATCTACCAGCTCAGTTCTTCCAATGTGCTCATAGAGGTAAGATTTATGTACGTGTGTTTATAGAGATGAGTGTATATACGTGTTGTGGACGTCTGCATTCTAGTGTGTAATTCTAAAAAGAGGAGCCTACTGTGTGTCTGTATTCGATCCGATTTGTCTCTATCTGCGGCATTCCATCAAAAGATAAATAAAACAAGGGTTCAACAACACACGACACAGTGCAATACAAGGTACTACACGACAGACATGTCGGCACTTCGTCTTGCATTCTCGCAGCCTGACGATGGATTTGAATTCTTTTGCCCTATACTCAGTGCTATTAAAAGTGTGGTTTTTTATTTTTAGACTTCTTATTACACCGTTGGTGTTATTCAAATTTTTTATATAAATAATAAAATAACTAAATCATTATTTAAGTATCTCTAATAATAAAATAAGTCATAATAAAATAAATAATATTTATATAAAAAATTTAAATAAAACAAACGGTTAAATAAGAAGCCTAAAAATTAAAAACGATATTTTCAATGAGATTGGAAGGAGTATAAAGCAACATGTGTGCAGGTGTCGTCAAGTTTGCCAGGGCCGATGACGAATCGAGGCTCGTCAGACTCAGGCTCAGATCAGACACGCGCCACGAGCAGAGCTTTGGTTCCCGTTCCCGGTTGCCCATCCGTCTCGTCTTTGATCTCGTAGCGTGAATCATGAGTCGTCCCAATGGTACGCTTCTCAGCGATTTATCTACGGCATGTACCTCGGGCTCATCATATATATACTCTTAGAGCATCTCCAAGAGTTTGCCAAAATTAACTTGGTAAATCTTGTGATTTGTCAAGTGCCTAAGACATATGACAAATGAAAAAAGATAGTATCTTCAATAGTTTGCCATTTGGGCTTGGCAAAATTAAAAAAGTAGACCCACTTGCAAACCAGATCAACTGTTTTTCACCGTGACTCCTCGCCTGGCCACGCGCCGCGACTCCACGCCTGGCCGCGCGACCTACTCCGCGCGGGCGTGAAGGGCGCCACCTCCACGGACTGACATCTCTTCCTCCGCCGCGCTGCGTCATCGCTGGTGGCCATCATCGATCTCCTACATCGAGCTAGGCACCCAACATCGCTACATCATCCACCAAGCTAGGCGCCCATCTCCTCCAAAACCTCAAGGTGATCTTCCCCATCAGTTCAGCAGCTCATAGTTTTGCCGAAGTCTCTTTCTGTTTCTCGATATTGTAGTGGTGGCCATCATCGATATTCATATCTTCAGATTCAGTTTGTCGATATTGTATTGCAACACCTATATGCTTCTGTTTCTTGCAATGTACTGAGGAAAGGTCCCATCCGCCTCTAGGTGATCTAGGTTATTCATATTCCAGAACATTTGTCGGTCAAGAACCATGCCTAGGAAGAGATCCCTTCTTCGAAGACAGTTGGATGATTCATCATCCGATGATGATGATTTTGAGATATTAGCGGCTGCTGTAACTGTGGACACCTTTGCCGATGCGAAAAAAAACAAGGTGGCTCTGTCCCAGTTCACAGAGTTCTTTACCGTGATAGAGAAGGCGGCCACGTGAGGATGTTTCAAGATTATTTGGCCGTAAGTCCAACATACGGTCCTGAAATATTCCGTCGAAGGTTACTGTTCTTTCACTTCGGATTGACTTGTTGTCTGTGTTTAAATATTAGTCGAGTTGTTAAACTTTAGTTTTGTTTTGTTCAGGTACAGGATGTCTAGGGAGCTTTTCTTACGCATAATGAAAGCTGTTGAAGGACATGATGATTACTTTGTGCAGAAAAAGAACGCGGCCAATGTACTTGGTTTGAGTTGCTTCCAAAAAATCACTGCCGCAATGCGTATGCTCAGCTATGGGGTTCCCGCGGATGCGACAGATGAGTACGTTCGCATTGGCGAAAGTACTGCACTTGAGAGCCTACGGAGGTTTGTTGATGCAGTTGATGAACTGTTTGGAGAAGAGTACCTCAGATATCCTAATGAGGCGGACACAACACGCTTACTTGCAATCGGTGAGCAAAAAGGCTTTCCAGGAATGTTAGGGTCCATAGATTGTATGCATTGGGCGTGGAAGAACTGTCCATACGAAAAACAGGGCCAGTACAAGGGGCACGTGGAGAAGCCCACTATCATTTTGGAGGTTGTTGCCTCGAACAACCTTTGGATATGGCATGCCATGTACTAATTTAATTCATACTTGAACTGCAACTTAAATAATGATTCTGCTCAACAACTCAACAACTCATATAACTCATATAACAAGACCTTGAACTAAAGGTTTCATAACTAACATTCAACCAGCCCAAGCATACAACTTCGATAGTTAACCCACTTTGATTCCTACGTAGAATGGCCTCATAGGCTGAACAAAACTTGTTCACTTGAAACTGAATTGTCAGCCACCTATGCATAATGGAACTCTCTGTCCTCTCAGCTGTAGTTTTCTTGTGCTTTTCAAAGTAAGCATGAACTCTTTCCCAAAAAGTTGAACGAGATTGATTGGCACCGTTAATGGGATCTTTGCTAACATTCAACTAGCCCGAGCATACAACTTCGTCTTCCTTCCAATGAAAATTCTTTGTCCTCTTGGCTCCCTTTGTATTGCGGCTAGCTTGCACTTCGTCATGAGTATGAGTGTCTTGAGTGAATCCAAAGTTCATGTCGTCCAAACCAGCAACAGTACCATCTTCTCCATTGAGAAGAATGTCCGACAAGAAATTTCCATCTTCTCCATCCATCTTGACTAGTCTACAAAAAAATTGATGATCCACACGGTTAATGAAATAATAAACACAGTAATTTCGCAATACTATTGATGACAAACATGGTGATTTGTTTTTAACACTGGCAATAAAATAGTGCATAGGTACATCTGTTGATTGAAAACTGTGTACAAATGAAAATAACGCTACTAGTACTTCACATGACACTATGACAGGTAGCTGTGCAAGTTCACAGAAACACTATAGTTGATGGCGTAGTATAGAAACAATATAATATGAACCCTACCTTGACTCTCAGATCAAGGGCACTGGCTCTAGCTATCACCACCAAATAATAACCCTAGGTCGAGGAAGAACATACCTACACCATGCAGGAGCTGTCGAAGCTTCTTTGCTAGGCCGGCGCGTGGCGACTGCGTGACTCCTCATCTGGGCGCGACTCCTCGTCTGATCACTGGGAGTCCAAGGGCGCGCGGGGATTTATTGCCGCTACGAGTCCTGGGTCACGCGGGAACGAGCACATGAAGTGTCCTGGTGCGCGCGGGAGAGGAGGCGGCGGAGGCCGAAATCGCGATGGCAAGTGACTTGGCCGTGCGCAAATATGCGCGTGCGGTGCTGCTCGATGCCAAGTTGCCAAAAGATGCCAAGTCATTTACCAAACTGTTGAAGGGTCCATTTTCTAGTTTTGCCAAAAAAAAAAGAAGGATAGCAAGTGGATTTGGCAAACTCTTGGAGATGCTTTTACCATCCCAAAATAAGTTTCAATATCATTTTCAAAGAGTGAAACCAACGCCCTGTTCGTTTGGGCTGGTTTGGCTTATAAGCCATGGCAAAAAGTACCGCTGGCTAGTTTGGTAGGAGAGAAAAATATTGTTCGTTGGCTGATAAGCCATGGCTTATAAGCCAAATACGACCAAGCGAACAGGCTGCAAATATATATAAAAATACTAATATATGATACCGGATACACATTAGGTTAATTATGCCATATATTTTCATTGTAAATCTATTTGGAGATACCAGTTTTAATATTGTTTTTTATAAGTCTAGTCAAAGTTAAGACTGGTTGACTCCTCATAATACGTGATAGAGACTTATTTTGGGGTGAAGAATATATACTTCCTCTATCTCATAAAATATAATTCTTATCTTTCGAAGAGTTAAATAGTTTTAAATTTAATTAAATCTATAAAAATACTAACATTTATAAATAATATGTATCATTAGATTTAATCATGAAATGTATTTTTAAGTATAACTATTTTGGAGTCATAAGTATTCTCTTGCAATAGATAAAGAGAGCACCGGTGAATGGAGGAGAGCCCTCGCACCCCACCCCCTTGAGCGGCTCTAGTAGAACCTGATGACTCCCCGTCACCAGGGCCCTCCTCCCTCCTCCCTCCACCTCACCATCACCGGAGTGTGCTCCACCAAAAGGTGGACGCATTTCTCCACTCTATCTTCGTGCTGGTGACATGGTCGATTGCCGGATTTGCTTGCTCTCGTTGGCTAGCCGCCCTTCCTGGTAGTCCGAGATGACGGAGAGGCCATGTGCGGTGTCATTCTCAGACAAGCATGCGCGTGTGCGGCAGTGACTTGGCATGGGTGCATCAACTCTTCGCCCCCCTCCCCCGCGCGCACGCGCGTTCACCGACAAGCGCACCAGCGGCTGGCCCATTTTCTCCACAACAATACGGGTGCAGAAGGTTGGTTGGAGGAGGGGTGGTCAGATTTGGCAACCACTCGGTGGCTCTCTCCGTGGCTTTGTCGTGTGTGGAAGTGTCGGGTTCATAAACCCGAGGTCCCTAATGGGCCCTCTTCCCAGCAAAAGCTCGGCCCAGCAGACGGCATTACAAACGACGCAACTCCTAGGCTGGCCCACATACCTAACAACAGGCCGGAAAGAGCAATCCAGTCTCCGATCAGAAGGTCTAGCTAAGGAGAGGACGACGCTCACTTCTAACTCCGACCCGCTTCTCCGACCGGAAGGCCTAGCCAAGGAGGAGACGAGGCTCACTTCCGACTCTGACCTGCTTCTCCGACTAGGAATACGCCGAACCTCTGCTTACAGCTTCTGACTCTGACTGACGCAGTCGGAGCCGACTAGGAACGACTGACCGGGGATGCCCGCTCGGTGAGGACCCAAGAAATCAGGCGGATCAAATAAGGCAAGGCGCTTAAGTCAAACCATAATACCGAGGACCGTACCCTGCACACCTACAGGATAGTACTGTCAGGACATGTCAGAAGGGTGCTCTACAACCTTCTAGGCATGTCAGAACCCAAACAGTTTTGTGGGCGTCGACATTTGCCTTACAGTGTTGTGGGCACCATCATTTGCCACACCAGAAGAATACGATGGAGCCTGCCATATGCATCTGGGCGTCAACAGTATTGTGGGCACCGACAAACTGTCTTATACCTGACAGCGTGGGCAACAAGACTAGGTAGCACACACGCTCTCTTTCTCTCTCTCTCTACTTATAAGGCCATCACCTTCACCTATAAAAGGGGATGCGCTCGCTCCCAAAAGAGGACGATTGATTCCAACTCGCTCTCTGCTAGGCTTTAGAACTCTAAAGCTCTAAAGCTACACAGAGCATATGTTCCAATACTCAACACATGTTGGAGCTCCCATCACTCTTGGCCCTTTGGTTCAGAGTCCGATCGGACCTTCGACACCCCGTACTCATTCCTACTAGTTTGTAACCCCACAGCAAACTTCGAGCACCTAGGCTCAGAAATAAAGTCACTGATCGACTGGAACTGTACGTAGGGCACGTTGTCTGAACCAGTATAAACCATGTGTCATTGAGTGCTAGGCCACATCCGATCACAACGTATGGCAAAACTACAAATATTTACTTGTTGGTCACTTTTCGCACCGACAGTTGGCATCGTCCGTGAGGAGAACGCCATACGTTCACGCTTTTGGTCATCGGATGGCCCACCTTTCTGCCATCTTCGGCATGATGGGCTCAAGCGATATGATTCGCTTTGGCTCACTAGAGTTTCCCATGCTCCCACCTATTGAGATGTGGGTTCCTCCCATCTTCGAGCCATTCCAGACCTTTCTCTTCGGAAGCCTAGACTTCGTCGTCGACCAGCTCGGCATACTTTGCCTCCGAGAGGAGGCACTTGTCTCATCGCCCATCAGAGGAGGAGCGCCCTTCGTCGGCTTCAGGTCACCCAACGACTTCAACGACGAGACACCTGCACTTCGCTCTGAGCCCATGCTGGGCTCAAACCCACTATGAGTAACGTACATATTGTTCTTTACTCGCTATTTAATATTTTCCACCAACTCTCTAGAGGGATCCCGTTGTCCCCACCGCAACCACCATGCAGCCGGTTCCCCTATGGCCTCGCGTCCCCCGTGGACGCGTACGCATGGGGTTTCTGAAAGATGTGGCTGCCGCCCCCTCTCACATCCAAATTCATGGGGACGGCGGGCTACGCTCCCGCCTCTTTCCATGACCTCATGGATGACGAGGTTGAAAGCGACGGCTCCAGCATCGGTGATGTCGTGGCACCTAGCCACCCTCTGTCCTAGGAGTGCGCTATGGCGGATGCTCTGGGACAGTCGTCGGTGGTAGCGGAGTCTCTACAAACTCATACCCCTCTGGACCCTCATGCGGAGGCCCTCGCGCGCTCACAAGAGCACAGCAAGGAGTTACGATAAAGGTGGCAGAACCAACCACCACCTGCGCCGGGGCGCTTGGTGCAGCACGCTGCACCATGCGCGTGTAACCTAGCGAGCAGCACCCGGGGTCACGCCCGCTAGGTCTAGCGCAACATCATGGATGCAGGGAACAATCCCCCACAGTTCGCTTGGGCTGGCCAGAACATCGCCACTGCGGCGATGCTTCTATGTGGCTTTCTAGAGACTGTCGACCCCTAGGAGCAGGCGATCCACCAGAACCTCTAGGCACTGGTGGAAACTGCCGCCGTTCAACAGGCGGAGTGATCTACGTCACGACACTGGCTCGTGGCCTCTTTCCCTACCGGGGGAATAGGGGTGCACTAGTCGAATCGCTCCATCCACTCACCACTACAATCGCCGGGCATGGAACAGGAGGCTGCAGCTGCACCATGGCCTGACTCGGCGCCTACTCCACACCGACCACCTGTGCGTGAATGGCTCAGGCCGAACCAAGATGCTCACAGCGTCATCAATAATCGGCGTCAAGCCCGGCGTGATGATGACGTCCATCAAGGGGCGATGAGAGCAGGTGGCATGAACCCTGGCTAGACCATCGAGGGGAGCGGGGACACGCACCCCAGGCATGGTCGCCGACCAGACAACCGGAGTCCCAGCCCGAACGGCCTAGGACAATGGGCCTTTGGCTGTCGCATCCAGAGAGCGTCGTCCCCACAATGCTTCCGACCGCCCACCAACATTGCCAAATTCATTGGGGAAACGAATCCTGGTATATGGCTCAAAGACTTCTGGCTCGCCTACCGAGCCAAATGAGTGGATGATAACCACTTCATCATTCAACACCTCCCCATCTGCGTGGGGGAGCATGTTTGAGCATGGCTCGAATTCCTCCCGCCTGACAGCATCCGTGACTAGGAGGATCTCAAGAGGATCTTCATTGGGAATTTCCAGGGGACATATGTTCGTCCTAGGAATTCCTAGGACCTCAAGAGCTGCCAGCAGGAGCCCGACGAGTCCCTGTGGGATTACATCTGTAGGTTCTCAAAATGATGCAACTCCCTTCCTGATGTCGTTGATGTGGACGTCATCAGCGTGTTCCTCTCTAGGACAACCTATGAGTCCTTGATCCATAAGCTCGGTTGTCTAAAGCCCCGTACCACCCGCGACCTACTCGACGTCGCCACAAACCACGCCTCCAGCGAAGAGGCGGTCGGAGTGGTCTTTAGCGGAAGCTAGGACAAGGGCAAGGCCAAGCGCGAGGACCAACATGAGGGCCCCTCCATGCAAAGGGGCAAAAAGAACAAGAAGGATCAGCGCTGACCGACCAACTCTGCTTTGGTCACCGTGGCCGATCGTGCAGGCAAGCAGCCCTAGTAGGGCTAGCCCGACCACTTCGATAAGCTCATGGAGAGCCATGCACCAACCATGCCTACCCTATCAAGCACCTCTACAAGGAATGCGAGCTCCTCAAATGCTTTCTGTGACTGGCCGATGGACCAAAAGAAGGAAAGGGCAAGGAGGTAGCGGCCAAGAAAAGAGGCATGGCGGGCAAGGATGGGGACAGCTTTCCCGATACCGAGGAATGCCTCGTGATCTTTGGAGGATCCCATGCCATCTACTACAAGCGCCAACACAAAGTGCGCTACAGAGAGGCATGCGTCTCCGAAATGGTTGTCCCCTCTTTCCTTAGCTGGTTAGAATCTCCGATCACTTTTGATTAGAGGGACCATCCTTCCCACGTCAACAGACCGGGTCGCTACCCGCTCATCATCGACCCCATTGTCCAGAAGAAGTGCCTCACCAAGGTGCTGATGGACGGAGGCAGCGGCCTCAACATTCTCTACGTCGACACCCTCGATGCCATGTGCATCTGTAAGGGTCTAGATGGCGGACTAGAGGGGGTGAATAGTCCTTTCTAAAATTAATTGCGTCGGCTAACCGAAACAAGTGCGGAATTAAAACTATCGGTCTAGCCAAGACTACACCCCTCTATCTATGTTCTTTAGCACCTTCCAAAGATACTAATTAAGCAACAAATGTGCCGGGCTAGCTAGAGCTCACCTAACCAATTCTAGGAGCAAGGTCACACAAACCTATGCCACTAGTACTTTAAGCAATAAGGGAGCTCCTACACATGCTAGTAAGCAAAAGCACAAAGCCAACTAAGCTCACTAGCAATGCTCAATAACAAGACAACCAATGCCAAATTAGAGAGCGCAAATAATTAGCTACACAAACTAAGCAAAGTGACTAACAATGTTACACAAACCTAATTAGCCACGCAAGGAAGCTACTTCTATGCTACACAAGCAAGAAGGTAACTAGTAAGCTACACAAGCTAACTAGTTACAAGAGCAACTACACAAGCACAATGTATATGAAAGTAATTACAAGCTTGTGTAACGAGGATGCAAACCAATGGGAAGAACAAGGTTGACACGATGATTTTTCTCCCGAGGTTCACGTGCTTGCCAACACGCTACGTCCCCGTTGTGTCGACCGCTCACTTAGTGGTTCGGCGGCTAATTGGCATCACCCGCCAAGCCCGCACATTGGGTACCGCAAGAACCTACCCCGAAAGTGAGGGTAGCTCAATGACACGCTCAACTAGAGTTGCTCTTCACGGCTCCCGCGGGTCGAGCACAATGCCCCTCACAAAGCTCTTCTCCGGAGCACCACACAAGCTTCTTGTGGGCTTCAACGGAGACCACCACCAAGCCATCTAGGAGGTGGCAACCTCCAAGAGTAACAAGCACCACCGGCTTGCAACTCAATCACCTAGTGCCACTCGATGCAACCTCACGATGCAATCGCACTAGAATCGCTCTCTCACACAATCGAATGATCACTATCAAGTGTATATGAGATGGAGGGCTCCCAAGCACTACTACACAAGCCACCAAGGCTCTAGTGTGCTCAGCTACCGGCCTAAGGTTGACCATGGCTTCTATTTATAACCCCACGAACAAATAGAGCCGTTACCCCTTCACTAGGCAAAAGTCGGGACGACCAGACGCTCCGGTCCGATCGACCAGATGCTGGACCCCAGCGTCCGGTTGTGCGATGCACGCCATGTGTCCCCTTCTTCAAATGTTGTTCATCCGATCTCAACGATCATCTAATGACCGAACGCTCCAGCTTGAACTGACCGGACGCAGCAACCCCAGCTTCCGGTCGTTTCCAGTAAGGTACCAGACATGACCGGATGTGTCTGGTCGGTCGTGATCGAACGCAGCACCAGCATCCGGTCACCTCCAGCAACACTGCTCTACCTACGTCATCTCACATCACCTTGACTGAACGCACCCTGTCAGCATCTGGTCACTTCTAGCACCAGTGTCCGGTCGAAGACCGATGCCTGCCCACTGACTGCCACTTCTGACCAGACGCTAGAACCCAGCGTCCGGTCACTACGTGACCAGTGTCCGGTCCACTCTGTGAGACCCTATCTTTTTGGAACAGGGCGCCGGTGGCACCGTCGGACTGTCCGCACTCTACGGGCGGACACTCTGCCGGTGGAGTTATGAACCCTTCTCACCTCCGTTCCATCGCCGAGTTGATCCACATCAACTCCAACTTCATCTCCTTTATAAATGTGCCAATACCACCAAGTGTACACCACCATGTATATGTGTGTTAGCATTTTCACAATCATTTTCCAAAGGATTAGCCACTCAACTTGCCACGCCACTCAATCCTAGCGATGATGCAAAGTTAGATCACTCGAGTGGCACTAGATGACCGATATGCAAACAAATTTGCCCCTCTTAATAGTATGGCCATCTATCCTAAACCTGGTCATAAACTTCTCTACACACCTATGACCGGTGAAATGAAATGCCCTAAGTTATACCTTTGCCTTGGGCATTTCATTCTATCTCCTCCAATGTCGATGCAACACATGCACCAACATGATCAATAATGATATGATCCACTTCATATCATCACGTGATCATATTGGTTCATCGATCTTGACTTCACTTGCTTTTCACCGTTGCCTTCATCCATCGGTGCCAAGTCTTGCTCAAGCTTCACCGCCACGCGGTCCATCGCTCCAAAGCCTTTGACTTGCCCTTCACGCTTGCAACCGGTCCATCAAGCCAAGTCTTGTCTTGATCTTCTCCACCTTGATCACATGACTCAATGTCATGTCTCATATGCAATGAGCTCCTTCATCATCACATGTGTGAGCTTTGCAACATCTCCAAGCCATTTTCACCTTCATGGCATATGTTGCTCACACATATGTACCTATGGACTAATCACCTGTGTATCTCACATAAACATAATTAGTCCACCTAGGTTGTCACTCAATTACCAAAACCGCATAAGGACCTTTCAATCTCCCCCTTTTTGGTAATTGATAACAACTCTACAAAGATATGGAAATTAAGCTTGTTTGGATTCATGTTGCTTGCCCAAACAATTTTTACCATGTGTAAATGATTTTGGACAAGTACTACAAACCCAAAATGGTAGTATTAGCTCCCCCTACATATGTGCTAGAGTGTTTGATTTGAAGCTCTCACATATGCATGGATTAAAATTATGGGAGAGTAATTACTACCGAATGATACTAAGGTGTATAGAGTAAACCTTTGAAGTGTGATACCAATCGGAGTTGCACCTTTAAGTTCATCCTTAGCACCATGGTTAGCTAGATATCACTTGGAAATAAAATCACTAGATACCTCATGAGATCAACTTTAAAAGCATGGTACTAGCATTACTTTGTAAAACATACCAAGTGTCTAGCTATCATCCTAAGCATGCTAGTTATCAAATCATCATTCAAGTTCTATAACTAGCATACAACACACAAGCATGCATATTGAATTTAAGAACTTATGCAATGCAAGCAAGCACATGAATATGCACATATCAAATGCAATCAATCAAAGTTCATGAGCTTGCTCCCCCTACTTATGTGCTTCTCTTGTCCAAGAATTTTGATCCATCTCTTCTCCAATGTTGCTCCCTCTTTGTCCAAATTCATGTCCAACCTCTTAAGCTTTCATATCTTATCTCTCCCCTTACACAATTTATATCTCCCCCTTATAAAAGCTTTCATATCTTTGTACAATCTCTCCCCCTTTGTCATCAATTTTCATAAAAGGTGAGTTTCTCATTGATGCAAGGGTATGCATTTTGGGGTAGATGGTTGAGGCTTGAGTCTTGTATTTTTGATGGACATCACTTGATTGTTGGAATGACACCATTTGTAGATACCACTTGTAACTTGTACCACTTGTATCTTGTGTAGGGCTTCTTGAGATACCACACTTAGATTCTTTGATCTTGTTATCAATTTGTGTGACAACTCCCCTTCGTGATAGCATGGGTCATCCAATTGATACACTTGAGCTCTTGTAGTTGAGGGATGCCTTCTTCATTTGATGATCACTTAAAGTTGAGGATCACTTATGGAACCATCATCTTGCATGATTGATATCATGTATAGATGTAATACCACTTGTATGAAGTGAATACTACTTGAAAGAATCTTCTAGTATGGAACCACTTGTCGGTTTTGACAATAAAAACCATTTCTTGAACATTTGCTATCTTCATGAGTACCACTTGTAGGATATCACTTGTGAGTTGATCTAGATATCACTTATGAATTCTTGATGAAATACTTGAGTCTAGATACCACTTGAAACAAACAATCTAGATATCCATTTGCATTGTTGTCTTGTGCTTGTACCCTTGTTACTTATCATGAGCTTCTAAGTTGACTTGAACTAAATTGATTGGCCTAAGCTTCCAAGTCTGATTTGAACCAATGACAAGCTTCTTCACACCTCTTGAGAGGGTTATCTTGCCAATGTTGTACTTGTCACTTGTTAGCAATTCAAATTGAGTCAAGTACTTGGGTTCACTAACTCATGAACAAATTCATATACTAACCACTAGATCAAGTAATCATTCAAGCAATAGTGGTAGGCTATGAATTGAAACATTTCATTTGTTATACATGATCCTATGAAGCATGTACTATATGCACTAACCGCATACTAGTAAGGGATGAAATGATCATGCACATTACAATGATACCTTTGATATGTTGGAGCAGAGGATAGTCACATAGATTCCCATTACTCCAATAGCAATGTGAAGTCCAATTATAAGCTTGGTGAAGACCAATAGATACCATGTTGAATTTCATTCTTCACCCATATGAAATGAATACCACTTATGATCAAGTGCAATTTCTTGTTGTGGTTGGCTTGCTTTATCTTTTGATCTTTGCTTGCATGAGAGCATCAATTTGAGAATACCACTTGAAATATCATGACTAGCTCTCTTTTGGGTGTTGCTTGCTTTTCTTGATCAACCCTTTCGATTGCTTCAACTAAGCATCTCAAATGTTCCTTGGATCACCACTTTCATGTTAGCCTTCCAAGTACCACACTTGGTTCACCTACACATAGGCGGCAAGCCCCTACACTAGGGAGAAGTGACCTCTCTCCAAGAATCATTCTTGATACTCACTTGAAATGACTTGATTGATTGATCCAAGTGATGGACTTAACTTGGTAAGTAACCTTGATTCCTTCTTTAAGTCATTTTCTTTCTTCTTGTTTAAGTCCTTTTCTTTCTACCAAATGATTTCCAATAGTCACGAGAACTTAAACTTCAACTTCATCTTGAGTTTGATCTTGATCTTTCAATTTGAGTACCGAATGTGTGCAAAGTACACTCCACAATCAAATAGCCTTGTACTCTTTGCTTGTCATTCTTCTAGATCATCTCAAAACCAAACTTAGGTACCTCAAACACTTGTAAATATGTTTCCAACTTGAGGACCTTTCAATCAAAGTGACTCTAGATCAATCCAACATTTCACTTTTCTGACATATTTTGTATCCTTCAAAGAAATAAGCATATCTCCCAAAGTACAAATCCAAATACCACTAAATTTGGTGGAGGTGTGCAATACTAAGTTACCTAGCAGCTTTAAAATTTTTGCTTCATTTGATGTCTAGATTGCTACTAGATTTCAATTCTTCCACCACTGCTACATGCTCAAAACAGCTGCACTATAGCTGACAAGATCCACTCCAAAACTAAAGTATTTCTTATCCAACTCTCATGAAAATTGTACAGCATCTTATACCATAAGTCTAGAGCATGTACACCAATTTTTATGCCAATCCAATAAGTGTTGATTACTCAAACATGGCTGAGATCACAGCTAGCTCAGATTCTCAATTATAGGACAGATTTCAACAATTGAGCTATACTTCATCATGTATGAATCAAACTTGAAACTAACTTGTTTGAATATTTCCATAAGACATATATCCATTCAAATCACTTACTAAAAGTCATCTCATGAATTAATCCAACACAAATCAATTCAAACTTGACTACTAATCAATTATCCATTCAATCATCTCATAGCAAGCAACATTACATATTTATCCAATTCAATCAACTCATATGCATCCAAATGAAATGATCAACAAAAGATATACCTTGGTTAGCTCATGATCATCCAAGTTGCAAGCTTCAACTCAATTATTTGTAAACCATCAAATATATCCAATAAATTACCAACAACTTGAATTATAGCACTTGTATGTTGATAGCACTTTGGACTTCACTCAATTTTTCACTTGGCATTGGGTTTGGATGTGCACTAGGCTTCATATCTTGACTCAACATATGATGATCAATATAAAATCAATTGAATCAAGTCTCCAATACCGATGGTACCTATAATCAATCATCCACTTTTTGATGGTACCCAAACAAGTTTGGGTCCTCTCAAGTTAGGTGCAACATACTTAGGCATAGCCTTAGTATGAATAGCAGGATGTTTTGCAATAGCAACCATAGAGGTACCATTACCACCCTTTCTAAGTAAATTATTATCAACAATTGAAATAGGCTTAGAAGTGTCACCTAGGGGACATGAATGTGCCATGTGTCCCCTTTTTTGGCATGAGTAGCACTTTCTCTTTGCTTGAGCCTTCTCTTCTTTGCTCATGTGATGCTTCTCATTACCTTGCCTCTCATGGATTGCTTAGCCTTCTTCTCAAGCTTGGTAGGACACTTAGAGGCAAAGTATCCCACACTTCCACACTTGAAGCACTTGATGTGAGCATAATCTTTCTTCTCATCTTCATTCTTGCTTGTCATCTTGGCATCTTGAGTTTGTATTGGATGCCTTGCCTTTCCACCCCTTCTAGTTTTCTACTTCTTTATCATCAAATCATCACCATCTTTATGGTTGATCTTGATTTGAACTTGGGGTGTCTTCTCTTGCTCA
Source organism: Miscanthus floridulus (assembly GCF_019320115.1). Classification (NCBI taxonomy): domain Eukaryota; kingdom Viridiplantae; phylum Streptophyta; class Magnoliopsida; order Poales; family Poaceae; genus Miscanthus; species Miscanthus floridulus. The sequence continues at coordinate 21,042,981 of NC_089586.1, read as the reverse complement.
ATTTGTGGCTTTGGTTGAGGCTTCACTTGTTGCTTCACCAATTGCTTAGTTGGACACATTGAGGTAAGATGACCCCAAGTGCGGCACTTGAAGCACTTGACACTCTCTTCTTTTATATTCTTGAGCTTCTCAATGTTAGGGCAACCATTTGCAAGGTGTCCCGCGTCATGACACCGGTAGCACATGGTATGAGAGAGCTTTCTTTGTTGTAGCTTCTTCATCTTTCTCTCTCTCTCTCTTTCTTTCACCCTTTGTCATCTTCTTCTTGAAGCCAAGGCCACACTTGTCACCATAGTTTCTTTGAGTCTTCAACATATGCTCAAAGGTGACTTTTGAGTTGTAGCACCTCTCTAACTTTTTGCTCAATTTCTTCACTTCATTTTTGAGCTCAAAAGGTTAGTCTCACAAGACATAGAAGTAGAACAAACATCTATTTGTGAAGAACATGGCATTTCTAATAAATCATCACAAGAGTTGGATGCATGCTTCTTGCCTACATCATAGGGGTTAGCAACAATTTGTGATTTATCATTTGATCCATGTGATGAGCTCTCATTATTTTTAAGTTTCTTTGTAAACATTTTAATGAGAGAAGCATGTTGTTCTAACAATTCATCATGAGATGCAAGTAGTGTCTCATGATTTAATTTTAGCTCATCATGTGAAGATTTATAAGCATCAAGTAATTTCTTAAGTTCTTCACAAGAGTTCTTTAGAAATAATTTTTCATTTTCTAATTTCAATGTTTTAGTTTTCTCATTATCTAAAGACATGGTCATGCTAGCAAGTCTACTAACAAGCTCATCATATGAATTAACATGATCAACCACATTATCATTTGATACCTTGGTGTCACCTTGTGACGTGAAGCAATGTGGTGATGTAGTTGGAGAGCTTGTAGTAGCATCTTCATCAAGGCTTGAGCATGAACCATCATCACCATCAAGTGTGCATGGGGTAGCATCATCACTTGCAACACTTGTGGCATCATCATCAACCTTGTCAAATGAACTTGTGGTAGATCAATCATCATCATCATCACTTGACCATGAGGTGGAGCAATCTTCCACAATCACCAAATTGTGGTTATGCTCAACACACTCATGTGCCTCTATCTTGGACTCATCATCATCATCATCGGAGACTGTCCCATATTTCTCATTGAGATAACTCCAAATCTCATGAGCGGTCTTCATGTCAATGATCTCTCCAAATATACAATCATGCAAAGATCTATACATGATGTTAGTAGCTTGGATGTCGAGATCTAGACATTTTTCTTGTGCTTGAGTTAGATTATCTTCATCCAACACATGAGAAAAGCCTACATCTACCATCCACCACATTTGAGGGCAAATAAACTTAAAATTGCATATCATCCAATTTTTCCATCATGTAAAGTGTGTGCCATCAAAAATGTGTGGACAATCAACATCTAGCCCATAAGCTGCCATCCTCTCGGATCGGTGAAGACCACAAACGAGAGACCAAGCTCTGATACCACTTGTAAGGGTCGAGATGGCAGACTAGAGGGGGGGTGAATAGTCCTTTCTAAAATTAATTGCGTCGGCTAACCAAAACAAGTGCGGAATTAAAACTATCGGTCTAACCAAGACTACACCCCTCTATCTATGTTTTCTAGCACCTTCCAAAGATACTAATTAAGCAACAAATCTGTCGGGCTAGCTAGAGCTCACCTAACCAATTCTAGGATCAAGATCACACAAACCTATGCCACTAGTACTTTAAGCAATAAGGGAGCTCCTACACATGCTAGTAAGCAAAAGCACAAAGCCAACTAAGCTCACTAGCAATGCTCAATAACAAGGCAACCAATGCCAAATTAGAGAGCACAAATACTTAGCTACACAAACTAAGCAAAGTGACTAACAAGGTTACACAAACCTAATTAGCCATACAAGGAAGCTACTTCTATGCTACACAAGCAAGAAGGTAACTAGTAAGCTACACAAGCTAACTAGTTACAAGAGCAACTACACAAGCACAATGTATATGAAAGTAATTACAAGCTTGTGTAACGAGGATACAAACCAACGGGAAGAACAAGGTTGACATGATGATTTTTCTCCCGAGGTTCACGTGCTTGCCAACACGCTATGTCCCCGTTGTGTCGACCGCTCACTTGGTGGTTTGGTGGCTAATTGGCATCACCCGCTAAGCCCGCACGTCGGGCACCGCAAGAACCCACCCCGAAAGTGAGGGTAGCTCAATGACACGCTCAACTAGAGTTGCTCTTCGTGGCTCCCATGGGGCGAGCACAATGCCCCTCATAAAGCTCTTCTCCGGAGCACCGCACAAGCTTCTTACGGGCTTCAACGAAGACCACCACCAAGCCATCTAGGAGGTGGCAACCTCCAAGAGTAACAAGCACCACCGGCTTGCAACTCGATCACCTAGTGCCACTCGTTGCAACCTCATGATGCAATCACACTAGAATCGCTCTCTCACATAATCGAATGATCACTATCAAGTGTATGTGAGATGGAGGGCTCCCAAGCACTACTACACAAGCCACCAAGGCTCTAGTGTGCTCTGCTACCGGCCCAAGGCCGACCATGGCTTCTATTTATAAACCCACAAACAAATAGAGCCGTTACCCCTTCACTGGCAAAAGTCGAGATGACCGGACGCTCAGGTCCGATCGACCGAACACTGGACCCTAGCGTCCAGTTGTGCGATGCACGCCACGTGTCCCCTTCTTCAAACGCTGTTCATCTGATCTCAATGATCATCTAACGACCGAACGCTCCAGCTCGGACTGACCGAACACAGCAACCCTAGCGTTCGGTCGTTTCTAGTAAGGTACCAGACATGACTGGACGCATCCGGTCGGTCACGATCGAACGCAGCACCAGCGTCCGGTCACCTCCAGCAACACTGCTCTGCCTACATCATCACACATCACCTTGACCGGACGCACCCTGTCAGCGTCCGGTTACTTCCAGCGCTAGTGTTCGGTCGAAGACCGACGCCTACCCACTGACTGCCACTTCTGACCAGATACTAGAACCCAGCGTCCAGTCACTATGTGACCAGTGTCCGGTCCACTCTGTGAGACCCTATCTTTTTGGAACAGGGCGCCGGTGGCACCATTGGACTGTCCGCACTCTACGGGCGGACACTCCGCCGGTGGAGTTCTAAACCCTTCTCACCTCCGTTCCATCGCCAAGTTGATCCACATCAACTCCAACTTCATCTCCTTTATAAATGTGCCAATACCACCAAGTGTACACCACCATGTATATGTGTGTTAGCATTTTCACAATCATTTTCCAAAGGATTAGCCACTCAACTTGCCACGCCACTCAATCCTAGCGACGATGCAAAGTTAGATCACTCAAGTGGCACTAGATGACCGATATGCAAACAAGTTTGCCCCTCTTAATAGTATGGCCATCTATCCTAAACCCGGTCATAAACTTCTCTACACACCTATGACCGGTGAAATGAAATGCCCTAAGTTATACCTTTGCCTTGCGCATTCCATTCCGTCTCCTCCAATGTCGATGCAACACATGCACCAACACGATCAACAATGATATGATCCACTTCATATCATCACGTGATCATATTGGTTCATCGATCTTGACTTCACTTGCTTTTCACCGTTGCCTTCATCCATCGGTGCCAAGTCTTGCTCAAGCTTCACCGCCACGCGGTCCATCGCTCCAAAGCCTCCGACTTGCCCTTCACGCTTGCAACCGGTCCATCAAGCCAAGTCTTGTCTTGATCTTCTCCACCTTGATCACATGACTCAATGTCATGTCTCATGTGCAATGAGCTCCTTCATCATCACATGTGTGAGCTTTGCAACATCTCCAAGCCATTTTCACCTTCATGGCATATGTTGCTCACACATATGTACCTGTGGACTAATCACCTGTGTATCTCACATAAACATAATTAGTCCACCTAGGTTGTCACTCAATTACCAAAACCACATAAGGACCTTTCAGCATCCCTCGGTTGGAGCTCCACCCAGTGAGCTCTCCCTTCCACGGTGTAATCCCGGGAACGCAGGCATACCCGCTCGGGCAGATCGACCTTCCTATCATGTTTGGTGATCGAGCCAACTTCTGCTTGGAGGTCCTCACCTTTGAGGTGGTGGACTTCGTAGGGTCCTACCTTGACATCTTGGGGCGGCCATGCTATGCCAAATTCATGGCGATCCCCAACTACACTTACCTCAAGTTGAAGATGTCGGGACCAAATGGCGTCGTCACTGTGGGTAGCACCTTTTCGCACGCCTACATGTGTGACTGCGAGCATTATGAGCTCGCCACTGCCATCATCAACTTAGCTGAGCTCCCTCAGCTTAGAGAATCACCGACTCCAGCAGTCCTGGACTGCAACAAGCCAACCTCCTCGACTACCTTCCGCCTAATCGAGGAAACTAAGGTGATGGGGATTGACCCCCACCGACCCAACCAAGATGGTGTGGATCAAGGCCTAGCTCCTAGCCAAATAGGAATGCGAGCTTGCCGACTTTCTATGCGCCAATCATGATGTCTTCGCATGGAAACCTTCTGACATGCCGGGCATACCATGGGAGGTCACCGAGCTTGCATTACTCCTCGTCCTGAGCTCAAAGCCTACCAAGCAACGACTGTGTCGCTTTGACGACAAGAGGTGCAGGGCCATATGCGAGGAGATCGCCAAACTTCTAGCGGCTGGATTCATCAAAGAGGTATACCACTCTGACTGGCTTGCTAATCCTGTTCTTGTTAAAAAGAAGACCGGGAAATGAAGAATGTGCGTTGATTATACTGGCCTCAATAAGGCATGTCCAAAGGACCACTTTCCTTAGCCACACATAGACCAGATAGTCGACTCCACCTCAGGATGTGAAATCCTCTCCTTTTTGGATGCCTACTCATGCTATCACCAGATCAAGATGAAAGAGTCCAACCAGCTCACGACTTCGTTCATCACCCCGTATGGTTCATACTGCTACATAACTATGCCTTTTGGACTGAAGAATGCTGGCGCCACCTATCAATGGTGCATGCAGCAATGCTTCGCTGACCAAATCGACCCGCTCGACCAGCCTGACCAAGTCAAGCGGCCAAAACCAACAATCACCATCTATGTTGATGACATAGTGGTCAAAATGGCTCAAGCATGTGACCTGATCACAAACTTGGCCGCAATGTTCGTGAACCTCTGAAGGTTCAACATCAAATTGAATCCCAAAAAATGTGTTTTCAGGGTTCCAAAGGGGAAGCTGCTTAGATACATCATGTTCAAACGCGATATCAAGGCCAACCCCAAAAAAATCACGGCCATCTCCAACATGGGCCCTATACACAACGTCAAGGGCGTACAAAGGCTCACCAACTGTTTAGCCACCCTGAGCCAGTTCATCTCCTAGCTAGGCGAGCGGAGGATGCCTCTCTATAAGCTTCTCAAAAAGACAAACGCGTTTGTTTGGACTGTGGAGGCACAGCAGGCTTTGGAAAGCCTCAAAAGATCACTAACGTCGGCTCCAATCCTCGTCTCTCCCAAACGGAGAGAACCCCTCCTCCTCTATGTCGCGGCAAGCAACCACGTGGTGAGCGCCACCCTAGTCGTCGAAAGGGAGGAGCCGAGACACCACCTTAAGGTCCAATGACCCGTATACTTCGTCGGTGAGGTACTCACCAACGCCAAGGTTCGGTACCCCTAGGTGTAGAAACTTCTATACGCCATGCTGATGGCGACCCGGAAGCTCCTGCACTACTTCACCGACCATGAAGTCGTGGTTGTCACTTCATTCCCACTAGGAAACATCATTCACAACCGCGACACCACGGGATGGATCTACAAGTGGGCACTCGAACTAATAGGCCATGACATCAGGTATATCCCCTGCATCGCTATTAAGTCTTAGGCTCTCATAGACTTTGTTGCTGAATGGACAGAGGTCTAGCTCCTGACCCCAGACGTCACCCATGAGTACTAGACAATGTACTTCGATGGGTCAGTAATGGTGCCCGACTCAGTGGTTGGAGTGGTTCTGATCTCCCCAGGTGGGAGCAGGCTACGCTACGTGATCTGTCTCCACTTTTTGGCCTCAAACAACGCCGCAGAATATGAGGCCCTCATCAACGGACTACACATTGCCATCAAGCTCGGTGCTACGTAGCTGTACATCCACGGTGACTCAGAGTTGGTCATCGACCAAGTCATGAAGGAGTCCTCTTGCAAGCCCCTCATGGCAACATACTGCTAGGAGGTGTGCAAGCTTGAGGACAAATTCTAGGGGATCAAACTACACCATGTCCCCTGAAAGGACAACGATGTCGCCGATTTTCTTGCAAAATTGGCTGCCAGGTGGGTTCCATCTCCGGACAGGGTCTTCATTAATGACCTTCATGAGCCATCTGCCCACATCCTAGAAGGTCCGATCTAGACACACTCTGACACCAACCTAGCCCTCGGGGGCTCCGACCTCAGTGCCTCCATGATGATGTCGCCCGCCGACATCGCAGTGGTGGCACTCGATCAAACCGACTAGAGAGCACCGCTACTCTCCTACCTCCTTGAGGAGGTTCTCCCGCCAGAAAGGTCTAAAGCATGATGGATCGCTCGATGTGCCAAGATGTTCATCACATTTGGCAACAAACTTTACAAACAAAGTCCATTGGGAGTACTCATGAAGTGCATCCCTATCGACCGAGGAAAATAGCTCCTCCTCGAGGTCCATGCCAGAATCTGTGGACATCACGTGGCCCCAAGGTCACTGGTCGGAAAAGCCTTTTTATCAAGGTTTTTACTGGTCCACCACGCTATGAGATGCAGAGGAAGTCATCCGTAGGTGTGAGGGATGCTAGTTCTACACTCGACAAACTCATTTGCCGGCGCAAGAGCTTTAAACCATCCCCATCACCTGGCCATTCATGGTCTAGGGCCTTGACATGGTAGGACCCCTCAAAAAGGACCCGGGTGGCTTCACTCACCTACTCGTAGTGGTGGAAAAATTCACCAAGTGGATAGCGGCGAAGCCCATCACCAACATTCGCTCGGAAGAGGTGGTCAAATTCTTCCTTGACATCATCTACCATTTCGGTGTTCCTAACTGTATCATCACTAACCATAGAACAAACTTCACCAGGAAGAAGTTCCTGGACTTCTATGATGGATACAGCATCAGGATCGACTGGGCCTTGGTCAGATATCCGTGTACTAACGGTCAGGTCGAGCAGGCCAATGGCATGGTCCTTCAAGGACTCAAGCCACGCATCTTTGACCAACTCAATAAGTATGCTAAACGATGGGTTACAGAGGTCCTAGAGATCCTCTAGAGCCTGAGAATGGCCCCTAACCGATCCACAGGGTTCACGCCTTTCTTCCTAGCCTATAGAGTTGAAGCGGTGCTGCCCTCTGACCTCGACCACGGTGCCCTAAGAATGAAGGCCTTCGACCGAGACCGAGCCATGGAGGCTCAACTAGACATGGTTGACCTGCTCGAGGAGGCTCATGAGACAACCGTCATCTGCTTCACACGCTACCAGCAAACTCTCCACAGGTACCATGAAAGAAAAATCAGAGGGAGGATCCTCAAGGTCGGTGATCTCGTGCTCTAAAGAACCCAATCAACCAAGAAGAAACATAAGCTCTCTCCACCATGGGAAGGACCCTATACGGTGACCAAGGTGATCCAACCGGGCACCTACCAACTGAAGGACGACAACGGCAACGTTCTCACCAACACATGGAACATCAAACAATTACGTCATTTCTTCCCCTAAAGCTCGGTCTTACCATTTTCTTTCATTCAACATTTGCTCCTACAAAGCACCCCAGCCCGAGCACTCTTGGCTTGGGTCGCTCGGGGGCTCCACGAGGGTGCGATACCACTCTTCTTCTTCTTTTTACTATCATATAGTACTACTTTTCGCCCAAATGAAAGGGCGTTGCCCAAGCGAAAGGGCATTCTGTTCCTTTTATTACCCTACATGACTTTGTTTTTAACTCCCAACCGATCACACCCTGCCCCGACCTACGGTTATGAGCAGCTGAGCCTCGCGGGCCATGCCCGGGTTCTTAAGGTTGTAGCCTATGGGTCAAATGTGTAGGTGCGAAAAACAAAGGATAAAAAACAAAGCTATGCTTGGGTAAAAAACAAGGAACGGATAGCACAAGCTTCCCCTTACGAAGTGATTCCATCACAAAATGAAACTGAAGTATTCATGAATGTAAAAAATGTTCACACAGGGGATCCCCATGAACTTATCCCTTACATGTACTAACTGTTTCTACTCTAAATACTATTGTGGTCGCCCGACGACATCGACTGATGGCTCGGTCGACGAGGATAAGGGCTGCTCGCCTTATGACGGGACGATGTTCGGCTCAGATGGAGGCGGGACAACGCTCGCTCCCGACCCGATCTCCACTCCGTCCGCAAGCTGGATGACATCTTCTTGGCGCATGCCTTCAGCCACGCTCGCACGGTGAGCCTCCATCACCCATTGCGCAGAGACTTGCTTGGCAACCATCTGTGCGTATGGCACCAAGCTCTCCCCAAGCGCATGGATGGCATCCGCGCTCCAGCCATCAGCGTACCCTCTGAAGATGGCGACAAAGTCCAGGTCTAAGTGGTGCATTGCCACTGAGGTCAGCACCCTCGATGTCCCTTAGAACATCCCATTGGAGATGAGCACCCAAACCTCGTTCAGGACCTCCGCTAGCTGGATGGCAGCCATGCTGGTGCTCGGCGCTGACCCGAACACCTCGGAGACAACCACCTAGGCAACATTGTGGATCTGGCTAAGCTCCCCCTCAAGAGCACATCACTCTTCAAGGGACCTAGCCAGTTCCTCCATGCTCTGACCGATTGCCACCTTGGCTGTCTCTAGCGCCCGCTCTAGAGATCCAATTTTGCCACCCAATTCTAGAAAAAGGATGACTAGCTTAGAAGCAAAGGAAAGGAAAAACCAAGGCATCAACCAAAGGTGAAGTAGGTACATACCAAGGCGGCTATTCTCGAGGATGGAGAGTCCTTCCTCCTATTGGGTCACCTTCTCGAGCAATCGAGCATTCGACTCCTCTGCCCCCAAGCACTTGCCCACAGAGCGCGAGCACTTCTCGATCAGCCTCTGACCGAGCCTTTCGCTTTGACTCTAGAGCCTCCAAGGACTTCTGGAGCACCACCTCGGTCTCTGCCAAGTGGACCTTTGCTGCATTGAGCCCTCGCTCGGTGGCAGTCGCCCATTCCGCCACGAGCAGTTCCGCCGCCCACGCCCCCATCGCCTCGGCCACCTAGTCTTGGGACTCATGGTGGGCGGATTCCAGATGGCACTCAAGCTCGTCGACCCACCGTGACATCATAGCTTCCCACTCCATCTGACCATGTTCCTCCTAGAGGAAACGGGACTTGTGGATCGATGTCGCCTCCAACTCCTGTAAAGCAAGAAGCAAGCATACTGAAACAACTAGTGAAAGACCAAGGAGTCAAGGACAAACGCAAAAAAATGTAGAAAGCTTACCTCTATGATGCGCAACAGGTCAACTAAAATTGCCTGATGGATGAGCTCAACCCGCTCCAAGGCCTCCTTAAGCCTCGCCTTGGTTTGGGTGAGATCGGACTCCATCGATAGTCCTCTCTCCTCCAGGAAGTTCTAGAGCGCCACCTCCTATGAGTCGCGAAGGATGAACTGAGCCTTCCTTAGGTCACCAGGGCAGGGCCACACCAGCTTGTGGGTCACCCCCAACCCACTAGAAGGTCCAGCCGTCGCAATATCATGCGACGACTGGACCATCGCCAACTCCTTCGTCGGCAGGATGGCTGGCGGCTCCACCCTAGTGCCTGCCTCACCGAAGTAGGGGATCTCCACTATCTCAACTCCATGACCCACTGGTAGATGTTCTACCTCCGACCTGGCCACGTCTCCTCCCGACCCCTCTAGCTCCGATCAGGAGGGCGAGCCGTGTTTTCCTCCGCTAGGCGAGGCAGGGAGCCCGGTCTCCCTCCTCTCTTCTACCATGGCTATTGGGGAAGGGATCGCAAGGGTCACCTCTGACCCAACCTCCACCATCACCATGGGGATCACTGCCATCACCGCCACCGCCGATGCCACCGTACTCATGAATGGCCGAGAGGACACAACCCCCAGAAGGGAAGGTCACACCACCACCAATCTACTTTCCCTCTGCTCGTCATGACTCACTGTAGGCTAGGTCTCCACTCCTCCTGCATGGGAGGTGGGGTGATGCCCAGTCCCATTAGTCCTTGGCTGCTGTAAAAAAGTATAGGTCAGACACACTAAAAAACTCAACTGTGAGATCGAAAAGGAACATAGATGCATACCCGGAAGAGAGCAGCAGGGCCCTGAAGCCCTGACCCACTGGCGATGAGCCGGCTGGAGGAGGACCGCTCATGGGTCGTGACCTATGCCCCCTCATATCGACCAAGGGAGGAGTCATCTCGGCTGGTTCCCAATTGGCCCACTAGTTGTCGCAACCACTGACTCGTGGCGCACCCACTGGGGCAACTGACAGGGCATCTCCCTGTTGTGGGTTGCACGCACGCACCGACCCCAAAGATGCGGGGGTATGCACATGCTCCTCTGACCTGCCCATGTGCCCCACCATGCTCAGAGCAGGGAGGGGTGCGGAGCCAACGACGCCTCCGAAGGGAGCGGCGACCACGCCTGCTTTGCCTCTCTCTCGATGGCGGCGTCTTCACTCGTGGCGTGCTTCCTCAACTAGGGAACATCACCGCGCCTCTCCGCATCGCGCCTGCCGTTGATGGATGTAGCCGTAGGCTCACGACGCTCCATCAAGGTCGCGATGATGCCCCGGTATCCTTCCTCCTTGGAGGTGCTCGCAACGCCACCCATCTTCGTGGGCTCCTCCGACTCGAGCTCTACCTCCACGTCGCTCCTATTTTCACCCGCCTAGACCTATCGGGCAATCTCCTTCTCATTCTCGTGCCTCCTTCGGGCCTTCTCAGCTCTCTTCTTCTTTTTCGCACCCGTTGCCTCTTTCATAGTGGCTTGCCGAGCTGCACCCTCCGGCCCCTTTGAAAGATGCGACTAGGACTTGTAACCCACAAGTCCCTACGAAGTGGATGACTCGAAGTCAAAACAAAAGGAGGGCAAGAGAAAAAAAAGGTCACAGAATAAGAAGAGGGGAACGTACTAGATTGGACAGCTTCACGGTGTGGAGAGGTCCGTGCTTTCCTTCAAGGGACTCCATATCCCTCAATTGCAGCACCCGATCGAGTCAGCTCCAGACCTCGTCCTTTGGCAACTCCTTCGATGATGCGCGGTTGGGATCCATTGGGCCAGAGTACATCCACATCGGGCGCCTCCTCTCTGCCAGCGGGGCAACCCAATGGTGGAAGAAGGTGTGGAACACCCACAACCCATCGAGGCCATGTTGTGCCAGCTTTTGAAGCTCCGTCTCGATGACCTCTAGCTTGTTCTGCCAACTAGAGGGACCCCACAACCAGCTTTCCCGCCTCACCAGCCTTCTTTCGGTAAATGGCGGGAATGGTGCCTCTACCAGGTTCCTGATGTAGAACCACTCCCCATGCCACCCCCGATTGGAGTCGCAGGGGGAGTACGCTGGGTAGTAGCCCGATGGCCTTGGCTACTTCTGTAGGGTGAAACCGCCAACTGGTGCAGTCCTGGGTGGCTTCCCCTCTGACAAGGCTTGCCCGGTGAAGATCCGCCAAAAGAGGTCCACGTGTGGCTCCATCCCGAGGAAGGCCTCGCAGACGGTGATGAAACTGACAACGTGCAGCACCCTAGTCGGATTGAGGTGTTGCAGCTCCAGGCCCCACTTGTTGAGAAGCCCACACAAGAACCAGTGCACAGGATATCCTAGCCCGCGCTCATGGAAGGCGAGGAAGGAGACAACCTCGTCGGCCCAAGGTTGCAGAATGACTTGCCCCAGCATAGGAGCCCTCCAATGCGCCACCTCCTTCAGCAGAAGCAGCCCCTTCTTAGTGAAGGTGGCCAGCACCGCCTTGTCTACATTGGATGGCCTCTAGTTCAACATCACGCTCCCAATTCATGAATGGATCTGTGAGTTCTCCTCTCCCTCGCTCTACTCTCTCTCCCCCTAGAAACTGTCATGGCGCACGAACGGGCTTAACGAAAAGGAAGAAGCAGGACAGGTAGCAGTTGGAGAAAGGTGAAGGAATAGGGCGAAAAAACCTCTCCCTTCCCCTATTTAATGTGAATAGGCATACGATGGGACACGTCCTGACTAATGGGACATGCTCTACCCAATGAAATGACGCCTGGTTAAATGGGACATGGCCTGGGCATGGCCCACCACTACCGCATGCCGGGCACAGGAAACAAGGCGCGACCGCACGCAAACGGCCCTCTGCCTTCCCTGGTAGGACTTGGAAGGGCCCAACAATGGGATCTCCATCAAGGAGAGACCAACGGGCTTCCTGAGTCAATCAGATGGCTCAGGCGAATGCTGAGAGACAGGTAAGGAGCAGAGGGATGCCCTATGCAGGCTATGCCAACTCCATCACGAATGACAAACACGGATCCCATTCGGACATATCTGATAAGAGCTCCTCAAACCCATCACTCGAGTCATCAAGGTAACTTTACCTAACCTTCTTACTTTATTTTTCTAGTGCATGATCATTCATTCATCCATTCTCATACACACATTCATTCATACATTCATTCATTCATCCCATACATCCAAAGCATTGCATATGCAATTAATGCATCACAACGCTTTGTGTTGCATCACGAAGCGCTAGTTGCCTCATTCAACATGAGCAACGACTGACTGGGGTTTGAAGGCCAGCCCGTGAAGGGCTCGAGACCACCTCGCATCAAACAGAGCCAGGGGAGAAAAATGTAGATGAGCCCTAGCAGCCCTCGCCTGATCTGATCAAAAGCAGACAGGGTCATCTTGACCTTCTCATTCGATCCTAACCTCGAGCCACGCCCACAGAATCTCCATCGAGGGGAGGCCAGCGGGCCACCTGAGTCGGTCTCCGGAATGACCTAGGCATCTGCCGAGAGGCAGGTTAAGGAGAAGTGGAATACCACATGAGGGCTATGCTGATCCCATTACGAACAACAGACCCAGATTCCACTCGGACATACCCGTTAGAGAGCTTGCCGAGCGCGTCACTCGAGCCATCAAGGCAAGCGACGTTAGCTCAACCCCTCTGGTTGTGGAGATCATGGATAGGGTAACGCATGAAACTCAAACAACTCCTATCGAGCCCAATAGGGCTTTGGGGCTCGGGTTGCCCGACCCCTCGGCACGCCCGATGGCCGCGCCCGATGCCTCGGTTGGTGACTCTGTCTCGCCGGACCCCTCGGTGTGCCCGACGGCCGCGCCCGACGCCTGGGTTGGTGACTCCGTCTTGCCCGACCCCTCTACATGACCGATGGCTGTGCCCGACGCCTGGGTTGGTGACTCTATCTCGCCCGACCCCTTAGCACGCCCGATGGCTGCGCCCGATGTCTAGGTCTGTGACTCCGTCTCGCCCGATCCCTCAGGCGCATTCGGTGCTCTCGCGTGCACCCGCTGGCAAGTCAAAACCCCCTAGGTGATTCTACCTAAATCGCCCAAGGGCTCAGGGGCTCCTATCAGGTTCATAAACCCAAGGTTTCCTAAGGGGCCCGCTTCCCAACAAAAGCTCGGCCCAGCAGACGGCATTACAAATGATGCAACTCCTAGGACGGCCTAGATATCTAATGACTGGCCAGAAAGAATGATCCAGTCTCCGACCGGAAGGCCTGGCCAAGGAGGGGACGACGCTCACTTTTGACTCCGACCTGCTTCTCCGACCGGAAGGCCTGGCCAAGGAGGGGACGAGGCTCGCTTCTGACTCCGACCGCTTCTCTAACCAGGAATACACTGAACCTCTACTTACAGCTTCCAACTCCGACCGACGTAGTCGAAGCCAACTGGGAACGACCGACCGGGGACGCTCGCTCGATGAGGACCTAAGAAATTAGGCGGAGCAGATAAGGCAAGGCGCTCAAGTCAAACCGCAATACCGAGGACCGTACCCTATACACCTGTAGGACAGTACTATCAGGACATGTCAAAAGGGTGCTCTACAACCTGCCAGGCATGTCAGAACCCAAACAGTGTTGTGGGCACCGACATTTGCCTTACAATATTGTGGGCGCCGTCATTTGCCATACCAGAAGAACATGATGGAGCCTGCCACATGCATCTGGACATCAATAGTATTGTGGGCGCCAACAAACTGTCTTGTACCCAACGGCGTGGGCAACAAGACTAGGTAGCACACACGCTCTCTTTCTCTCTCTCTCTCTCTACTTGTAAGGCCATCCCCTTCACCTATAAAAGGGGATGCGCTCTCTCCCAAAAGCGGACGATTGATTCCGACTCACTCTCTCTGCTAGGCTTTAGAACTCTAAAGCTCTAAAGCTACACAGAGCATATGTTCCAATACTCAGCGCACGTTGGAGCTCCCGTCACTCTTGGCCCTTCGGTTCAGAGTCCGACCGGACCTTCGACACCCCCTACTCATTCCTACTTGTTTGTAACCCCACATCAAACTTCGAGCACCTGCGCTTAGGAATAAAGTCACCGACCGACTAGAACTGGACGTAGGGCACATTGCCTGAACCAGTATAAACCCTATGTCATTGAGTGCTATGCCACATCCAATCACAACGTACGGCAAAACTACAAATATTTACTTGTTGGTCACTTTTCGCACCGACAGAAAGTGTGTGGTGGTGGCGTGGTGGTTGTGCTATCGTCGATGCTGGATCATGCAGGCCTTTGACATGATGTGGCTGGGTGCTAGGAGAAAGACTTTGACTTGCTGTTGGGCCAACGATGACAGCACCCCTAGGTGTCGTATTCCTCCTCGGAGGCGTTTGTCAATGCCCCCTCCTCCTCACGCTCTAGGGCATGTTGATGACGCCCCGTAGGGTCGCCGTTGCCGCCTATTGTCCTTGTCACGTTGCCCGTCCGCGTTGGAGCTCTTTGTTGTGCTTGTGTGCCTCATATTCATTTTCTCATTAGTTCTCCTACCGTAGTGCTTGTTTGGGCTTGTGGATGCTTTGCCACCGTCGTTCGGCTATTATGATGGATGCTTTGTCGCTATCATTGTGCGCCTCTTTTCTGACGGATACTCACCCACCATCGATCTCTTATTTGGTGAATGCTTTATCGCCGATGTCGCATCAATTTCTTCACCGGCGATTTCTTTGCTGTCGAGATTGTGTTGGCTTCATGGCGGGTGCTTTGCCATCGAGGTCGCTTTGTTCTCTTTTTTGGCAGATGATTTATTGTCGTTGTTGTAGGAAGCTCGTCTCGTCTTCTATGGGTGGATGTTTTGCCACCGTTCTTAGGACTTCTCTGTGGAAATCATTGTGTTGATGTCTATTTTTCTCAGGTTCATTCTGAATGGGTGAGGGTCAATTTGTATGTCTATTTTGCTGCTGCTCTAGTTTATACTAGCAGCATGTTCGCTTGGTCGTAAACGATCGTAAATTTTTAGTCAGAATGGTATTTTTCTCTCACACCAAACCAGCCAGCAGTAATAATCTACGATCGTATACGATCGTTTCAGCCCCAGCCGAACAGGCTATAGGTCGATTATCACTGGCTTGGTGGTTTGTAATCCGCACCACGAGGGTTCTCATAGTTGTATCACGTAATTCTCCTTCTCTAAATGAAACACGTGGTACGTCACGTTTATGAAAAAATCATAAACATACTCTTAATAATTTCCTATATATATAATAAACTTAGTTAAAATTTAAAAAGTTTGGCGCAATACGAGCCTAGAATAACTTCTTTTGGCGGGCTATTCAGCCATTGAGGGACGGAGATTTGCTCCATCACTAGTACGAGCATGAAGCACAGTTCCTTGACTAGTCTCGCAGATGGCGATCCGACTCGACTGCTGCACGTAGCCAGAGTCGTACATATACATGGATCTTGAATCGTAAGCAAATTCATGGCATTTTGTTTTTGTCCAGTCATTACTAGCAGGCAGAGTAGCAGCTAGCTAGCAGTGTTTCTTCGTGTTTGACGCTGGCTTTCAATTCCTTTGCCCTATGCATGCATCACGTACGTACACGTGCACGTACTGTAGTCAACTTTGCCAGGATGCTCGACGACTCAAAGCTCAGGCAATATTGTTGCCAAAAAAAAACTCAGGCAATATCATGCCGTACAGGAACCCTAATCCCAATGGTGATGACGTACACTGCGCTCTGCGCTATTTGGCATGTACGCGCTGCAGATGATTCTAGTGGTTAAGCACTTGTATTTTTTTTTACTTTTTTTTATTTTGACTTTCAAACCTAGTGTTAGGAATATACTCAGCATTCATTTTAGTAGTTAGAATATGTTGTAGTAAGTGAAAGTTCTCTTTGCCTATAAAAAGCAAGGGAGTGTCATTGTAAAAATAGGTCATTGCATTTTCCATCCAATTCAAGCGGCCAAGGGACAAACTGCCCTCTGATAGTTTCAGATCTGAATCTGTGATCCACTCGGGCCAACAATCTAGTATCAGAGCCGATAGGGTTCTTGAGTGAGCGAGCACCATGTCCATCGTAAGCCAGATCGCGAGAGCGCGCGCCGCAGCGGCTCACAGAGCCGACGATCGCGCAACACGCCTTGCTGCCACAGAGGCAGCGGCGGTGGCGGCGGCCGAGACGGCCAGGCAGGCGGCGGCTGCGGCCCAGGCAGCACTACGTGCCAAGATGGAGTGGGAGCCGAAGCCAGTTGGAGGATCGCGTAGCTCCGTCGGTCGCCGTCACCAGAGCGGCATCGTGGTCGGCGCGGCCGCTCCCTGGTGCTACAAACAGTCTACCACGACTCCAGAGCGGGAACGCCCTGGCCGATGCTCACCAAGTCGAACTACCACGAGTGGAGCCTGCTGATGAAGGTCAAGCTACAGGCCCGGTGGCTGTGGGAGGTGGTTCACGTCGGCAGCATCGACTACGACGACGATCGCCAGGCGCTGGAGGCGTTGTGCGTCGCCGTCCCCACCGAGCTCAGTGCCTCCCTCACCAACAAGGCTATGACAAAACTGGCGTGAGAATCAATCGCCGCGACACGCATCGACGGAGATCGTGTGCGCCGGGCGACGTTGCAGCACCTCCGAGGGGAGTGGGAAGGCCTCGCCTTTCAGCCTGGTGAGCAAGTCAAGGACTTTGCCCTTCGTTTTACCAATCTGATGGAGCAGATGGCGCGCAACGGCGACATCGACCTCACAGAGGAGCGCACATTGGAGAAATTCCTCTGTTGCATGCTGAGGAAGTACGCGCAGATCATCATGTCGATCGAGACGCTCCTCGACTTCGAGCAGCTCACTGTCGAGGATGTGTCCGGGAGGCTCCAGGCGGTGCATGTGATAGAACCGCCCGAAATAACACGCTTTTCAGAGGCGCTTGTTTTCCACTAGACACTAAACACCCCGAAAGTTAGCTATATCGGACAATTCTCATAGTATCTTCAGGATATCTTCCTAGTGTCTTGCGGGACGTGTCGAGCAGCGCCGTGGCCCACAAGGCTTCATCTTGTGGGCTGGGTCGCCCCTAGGGGCGCAGCCCATGTGGTCTGCCATGGGTATTCGGGGTCGTACCCCCCACAGCTAGTCCCCGAGCGCCTTGTACCATTGTGCAACGCCGTCTTGAGCTTATCCGAGCAGGTGTGAACAAAGCCGAGCAGTCAAACTCATGGTCTGACCACCGTGATGAGTTGCTGAGCAGTTGTGAACCGTCGCCGAGCAGTGTGGACCATCGCCGAGCAGCATGAACCGTCGCTGAGCAGTGTGGACCGTCGTCGAGCAGCGTGAACCGTCGCCGAGCAGTTTGAACCGGTAATGAGCAGTGTATCCCAAGTTAGGCTTGCCATAAGAATGTAAGGGGCTCAAGTCCAAAATCAAAAATTTCATCGCAGTGGACCAAGTGTGCCTACTTAGAGTCCGTCCACGAGAAAGTGAGATAATCTTCTTCAACTTCAAGACCAATTGTGCCTACTTAGAGTCCGTCCACGAGAAAGTGAGATAATCTTCTTCAACTTCAGGAGGCGTGGAGTCTTCCAGATTAAAGCAAACACACTCACCGCAAGGTGAAGTGTGCCCACTTAGTTCCCGAGCCTGATAGTAGTTGATGTAGTCACGTGGTGCCAGGGTCCAAACTAAAAGAAAAGCAGAAAACCAGTCAAGCAGACAACCAGTCCCTGGGCGAAGCCTTGAATAGAAAAACACACATTCACCGCAAAGTGAAGTGTGCCCACTTAGTCCCCGAGCCTGACAGTAGGTGACGTAGTCACGTGATGCTAGGGTCAAAAACAACAACCAAAAGAAAATCCCTAGTGTGGTGAGGAACCAAGTCGTATTGACGAGGCAGTCCTCGAGCCACAAGTGGAAACCTTGGAGAAATCAAATCGTGGAGAAAAAACTGGAGTAATGGCTGTACAGTAGTAATTACTACGCCGTAACTGATGGCAGAGAAGTCGGCAAATATTCGGTGAGCAGTAACAAATTACGGCGATAAATGGGTGATACGGGCTGCTGTTGCGCGAAAGCCCAAGTAACGGCCCACCACGTTGTTTCGGAGAATTCAGAGGGGCGGAACTCATGGAGTGGTTTCCCAAAAACCCTCGAATGTGAAAGGTGGGGGAGTGCTTTATAACTGCGCCGCCGCACTCTATGCTCCCACCTTTGCCAGTTTGCTACTTTGTCTTCCTCCTCAGCCCTCGCACTTCTAGATTCATACGCGCTTCCATCACTAATCCCAAACCAGATCTGAGAGATGGCGCCGAAGAGGGGAGTTGGAAACCCAAAGAAGGCGGCCGCCGGAGCCAGCCACGATAATGAGTGGGTGTCATCGGTCATGGGGGAAGCGGAGATCAATAGGATGGTGGAAGTGGGCGTTCTCCCAGACCATGTCACCACCGAATGGCGGCCAGCAAGCGGTGAGCCCTTCCCAGCGCCTCATACCGATGAAGCTATAGTTTTTTAGGATTACTTCTAACGTGGATTAGGATTTCCCATCCATCCTTTCTTGAGGGATCTGCTAGAGTTCTTGAGAGTTAGTCTGTGCAACCTCCACCAAAACACCATCTTGCACATCTCTATCTTACGAGCACAGAGGTGCCTCCGTGCAACACACTTGCGGAGGTGCAATCGAAAGGAGGGGAGGGAGTCCCTGAGCAACAGGCGAAGGGAGTCTCTGAGCAGCAGGCGAAGGGAGTCCTGGAGCGATAGGCGGAGGAGAGGCCGACAACAGAGGCTGTGAGACCTCCACCCCAGGGCACGCGAGTCGACCCTAGGGCCGCACCTAGGGACTCAGGTAGGTAGCGCCAGTTTAGAAAAGTGTACCAGCAGCACGACATGTAAGTATCCTTTCCTTGGACTTATTTTGCTATAGGATCCTTATCGCTATGGTGATTAATGAGCTAATCTGATGTAGAGCGAGGCTTATGGAGGATTTGAATCCGTCCGTCTAGACCGGTAAGCAACCGAGGGCTGGTCCTGGCACAGAGGCGATGGTGGTAGATCCCATCACAGAGTCCCTGGGTGCTTAGCGGCCTGCAGAGAAGTCAACTGCCACTGCTGGTGGACTTGGCGATGGCGAACCATTGGCGCCGATGGCGGATGGGTCGACGGCAATGCTCGGGGCAATGGTGAAAGCCGCTGGGTCTTCGGAGGTGGATGCTAGAGTTGCCAACGCCGCACCTGAGTCTGGGACGGGGAGGCCGATGCAGCCGGAAGAGCCGGCTATGCTCCCTGAGATGTCAAAGGGCTTGGTTAGACATGTTGTGCGGCCACCAAGCCCCCAGGTGGTGCCACCAGCTATGGAGGAAGAGGACAAGGTGGAAGAGATTGAACGTGAGGAATCACAACCTCAAGCCATCCGAATCCTCCACAAGCGGGGCGACGAAGTGGTGGTCGTTGAGGAAGAGGACACCACCAGAGAGCTCAGGAGGCTGGAGTCCACCCTTTCCACAACGATGAAGTAGATCAAGGTTAGCACTGTGTCATCAATGTCCATGTTTGACATTGGAGATTGGAGTTCTTCATAATCTTGCTGCTTTTGCAGGGGATAGCTCGAACTACCGAACAACGGCGATAGCTGATCAAGAGGATGGAGACCCTCACCGAGGAGAACGCAAAGCTGAAGGAGGCGATGAACCTTATGGAGAAAAACATCTAGAGGGCCCAGCATGAGCGGGATCTTGCCGAGGCCAACGCGCGGGATCTGGAATACCAAAAGGGGGCTCTATCCGAGCAGCTAGCGAGCGTGTCCGAGCATTTGCGGGGTAGGTCTAAGCAGCTGGCCACCATCTCCGAGCAGCTGATGAGTGTTTCTGAGTAGCTGGAGCGCAAATCCAAGCAGCTGAGAAATGTCTCCGAGCAGAGAAAAGGTATGGCGGATCGGTGAATTTGCTTTGCATTACTGAAGTCTTATTGTAGTTGACAACCATTATACTTGTAGAGCAAGACATGGAGCTTGGCCAGTTATGCCAAGTCATCGGTCAACTCTAGGAGGAGGAGAAGAAGACGGCTGGGTGGGCGGAGAAGCTGTCCGAGGAGCTGAAAGGTGAGTACTTTATGGTTAGAGTTACTGCTGGAGTAATTTCTTTGCTTGACGCACCCTTGTGATGCTTGCAAAGTACCATCGGAGGGCCAAGGTGCAGTTTGATGTGCTGGAGCAGGAGGCCAGAACCCAGAGGAATAAGCTCGACGCCATAGTTGCCGGAGTCAAGCCGATGCTCGACTGTGTCGACATGGAGGTGGCTCATCGGCCCGACGGCAGGCCGCCGTGTCTGAACACTATCATCCATAGGTGCAAGGCGGCATGGGAGAACTTAAAAAGCTTCAACCACAATGCCACTATCACCGCCATTACACATGCCGAAGCGGTGGTCCGGTCCTACTACCCTGTCATTAACCTTCAAGCGATAGGGGCTGGATTCGCTAGAGGGACGGGCGCAATGGAGCATCAGCAGCTGGAAGATGAGGTGGAGGACATGGTGAAGAAACTGGCCAGCGACGTCGACCTGTTCGGTGAGATGGACGGTGATGGCCAAGCCCAATGACCTGCTCGTTGAATAATCTATAACGGCTGGAGAAGACAGTTAAAATGCGTGAGGGCATAGACAATCATTTATGTACGTGTACAAATGTTGTAAAGTGACATGTGCCTATTTATGCAGTTTGCCAGTATTTCAGAGAAAAATCATTGAAGTGTTAACCCCAACGCAATTATACATAGTATAAGTAGCGCCCAAGCAGTTAGTTCTTTACTGGGCTCCTGGCCTTGGGTAGCCCATATTCCATAACATCAAGTGCGAAGCCCATGCGCGTGTAGGAGGAACAGGCGTGACCAAGGAACCGCAGCCGACCACCCATAACATAGAGCGCAGAGCCCGTAGCACGTGTAGGGAGAGATTGGAGACTAGGTCTTCTCCAAAGAACACAGAGCAGAACGTATGCTGCTCAGTGGTTGGCGAAATGTCTTGGAGATATGGAGAAATGTGGCCGAGCATTTATGGCGATCACGTATTAGAGATTAAACCATAATGGAGAAATAATGGAGACAAATTATGGCGACAAAAACTTCATTCATTATGGAGTGGAGAGTACATATCTGGAGCTTTTAAAGAATAGAAACGTATAAGGTGCTCAATGTGCCATGAATGGGGGATATTGATTCTATCCAAGTCACATAGCCGGTAAGACCCTGGTCAGGTAACCTCTTTGACCACATAAGGCCCTTCCTAGGGGAAGGAGAGCTTGTGCATCCCTTCGGTTTTCTGTTTTCTGAGGAGAATGAGGTCGCCGACAGCAAATGAACGACCTTTGATGTTGTGGTTGTAGTATCTTCATAAGCCTTCTAGGTATTTGGCTGTGTGGATGCAGGTGATCAGGCGTTCTTCTTTGGCCCTATCGACATCCTCTGCCCGAACAGCTACGGTGTGCTCTTCATTATAATGTTCCACCCTAGGTGCTTAGAAGGCAATGTCCGCTGGAAGTATGGCCTCAGAGCCGTGGACCAAAAAGTACGAAGATACACCAGTGCTGTGACTAGCTTGAGTGCGCAATCCCTAGACCATAGCTGGGAGCTCTTTGAGCCATCTGCCCGGATGCTTTTCCTCTTTCTGATATAGCCTCTTTTTGAGGGCATTAAGGATCATGCCGTTTGCCCATTCGACCTGGCCATTGACTCTAGGATGGGCAATACAGACGTATTTAACAGAGATGCATCAATCTTCATAGAAGTCCCAAAAATAATGACCAGTGAATGTAGTTCTGAGGTTGGTGATAATGCTGTTCGGGAGACCGAATCTGTGGATGATATCTTCAAAGAGCTCGACTACCTTCTTAGCAGTAGCTGAAACAAGCGGTTTGTATTCAATCCACTTGGAGAACTTGTCAATGGCAACGTACACATACCAAAAACCACCTGGCGCTGGCTTGAAAGGCCCGATCATGTCCAATCCCCAGTATGCAAAAGGCTAGGAAGCTAGGATGGTCTATAGTTCTTGTGCCGGCACATGTATTTGCTTGATGAAAAATTGACATCCTTCACAATGTAGGACGAGGTCTTCTGCATTGGTGATGGCCGTGGGCCAGTAAAAACTAGCTCAGAAAGCTTTGCCGACTAGGTTTCTCGAGGCCGCATGGTTGCCATAGGAACCAGAGTGAATTTCCAGAAGTAGTTTCACTCCCTCTTCTTGGGTGATGCATTTCTACAGTATCACTTCCTTGGCACTTTTCCTCATTAAGTTCTCGTCCACCAACACGTAATGCTTGCTTCGATGGATTAGGCGCTCGATTTTAGTTTTGTCAGCAGGTACGTCGGCGCTGGTGAGGTACTTGATGATCTGTTCCCTCCAATCGACGACCGGCGAGGGTACTATAAGTACTAGCTGCTCGGCGGGGGGGATTTCTTGAACTTCCTTCTCTTCCTTAATTGATGACGTAAAGAGGTCTTGAACAAAAACCCCAGGTGGAGCCACGGCACGAGAAGAGCCTATCTTAGATAGGTGGTCGGCGAGATAATTTTGATCTCGTACCACATGGTGGTACTCGATACCGTAGAACTTCCCTTCGAGTTTCCTAATTTTGGTGCAGTATGCATCCATCTTCTCACTGGAATAGGACCAATCTTTATTGAGTTGGTTGACGACCAGCACAGAGTCTCCGTATATCATGAGGCGTTTGACGCTGAGCTCGATGGCGATATGAAGTCCATGGAGACATGCTTCATATTCGGCGGCATTGTTGGAGGCTAGAAAATGTATTTGGAGAACATATCAGAGCTTGTCTTTGGTCGGCATAATGAATAAAATGCCAGCACAAGCACCATTGATGTAAAGGGTGCCGTCGAATTACATCACCTAGTGCTCGAGGCAAGTAGCGGGGATGGGCTCTTGGATCTCGGTCCACTCAGCGATGAAGTCAGCGAGCACCAGTGACTTGATGGTAGGCCTGCTTCTGAATTCAATGGAGTAAGTGTTGAGCTCAACAACCCACTTGATGATGCGGCCGTTGGCCTCTTTGTTGTGGAGGATGTCCTCTAGAGGGAACTCGGTGACCACAGCAATCTTGTAATACTTGAAGTAATGGCGGAGCTTGTGTGATGTGATCAGTATAGCATATAGCAATTTCTAAACTTTAGGATAACACATTTTGGGCTCATTAAGGACCTCGCTAATGAAGTAGACTGGACGTTGCACCTTATAGGCGTGCCCGGCCTCCTCGCGTTTGACGACAATAGCCGTGCTAATGACGCGAGAAGTGGCGATGATGTAGATCAGTAGAGTTTTGTTTGGTCGAGGCGCCGTCATGATCGGAGGCTTTGTTAGAAATAATTTGAGCTGCTCAAAAGCTGTATCTGCCTCCTCCCACCAGGAGAAGTGCTTGGAGACCTTGAGGAGTTTGAAGAACGGTAGTCCCTTTTCACTGAGGCGCGATATAAAGCGGCTCAAAGCAGCCATGTAGCCTGTAAGCTTCTGTATGTCCTTTACGCAAGTTGGCAGTTCACAGCCGGCGGTGGAGTCTACAACCTCATCTATCCGAGGCAGACCGAAGGGGTCTTTAGGGCAGTGTTTGTTGAGATCAGTGTAATCAAAGCACATTCTCCATTCTTTATTCTTTTTTTTGAACAAGAACAGGGTTTGCTAACCACTCAGGGTGATACACTTCTTTTATAAATCCAGTAGCTAAGAGCCATTTTATTTCTACCCTAATAGCCTCCTTCTTGTCTGGCGTGAATTGTTGGAGTTTTTGCTTGATTGGTTTGGTGATCGGCGAGACATTCAAGAAGTGCTCGGTCTTCTCCCATGGTACCCTTGGCATGTCTATAGGTTTTCAAACAAACACATTAGCGTTGGCATGTAGGAAGGAGATGAGCGTGCTTTCCTATTTGGGGTCAAGGTGAGCCCCAATCTTGATGGTCTTGGAGGGGTCGTCGAGGCCGAGGCCGACCTCCTTTGTTTCCTTGGACTTGGCGGAGGCGCAAGGGGGCTCCAGCGATGGGATCTCCAGGTCATCGGTGGGCACCGTCTTGGTGTCGGTGACCACGCTAGCCATCTAGATGGAGAGGTCGGTGGCTTCGACGAGGGCAAGACTTTCTGTCTCGTAGGCGTAGGCGATGGAGAGGTTGGCTCGCATGGCCAGGACTCCTACAGGTGAAGGCATCTTCAGCACCAGATAGGCGTAGTGCAGTATGGCCATGAACTTGGCCAGAGCTAGCCGACCAAGTATGGCGTGGTAGGCGGTGTTGTAGTCAGCAACGTAGAAGTTGATGTACTCGACATGGTAGTTGCTGGCCGTGCTGAACTGTACTAGGAGGGTGATCTCTCCAAGTGGTTTGGATGCCCTACCAGGTACCACACCCCAAAAGGAGGAGTTGGAGGGTGTGAGGTCTCCTATCCTAAGGCACAGCTCCTTTAGGGCTCCAGCAAAGAGGAGGTTTAGAGCGCTCCCGCTGTTGACGAGCACCTTTCTAAAAAGCACTTTTTGGATAGTTGCGTCAAGGACGAGGGGGAAATGCCCTATGTAAGGGATATTCGCCCACTGGTCATCCCTACTAAAGGTGATGGGGACCTCAGACCAGGGCCGATAGCTGGGGTTGGCGACGGCGTCTTCCGCATTAACGGCGAGCACCCGACGGGCGGTGAGCTTCCGATCTCTTCTGCTCTCGGTGGTGGTGAGGCCCCCAAAGATGGTGGTGACCACTTTATCGTGATCCTGGAAGGCGTTGTTGTTGCCCCTAGGTGGTCGACGGCCTCTGGCACCATCGTTGTTGTCGTCGTCCGACTTTTTAGCTTGGAACTCCTTAGCCAGGCTGAGGCAGTCCTTCATCTTGTGCTTGCTGTTCTTGTGGAGAGGGCACGGGCCTTTGAGGATCTTCTTATATTGCTCATCGTAGTTGCGCTTGGCGTGACGTTCATCAACGGCGGTGACGATGTGGTCTGATCGGCGGCGGTGATATTGACCAGATTTACACCCTTCTGGCCGATCACGGCCACTGTCCCGATGGTGACTGCGGTCGTCATAGCGGCGGTCGTTGTGGCGTCAGTCGTCGGGTCGCTCGTCGCTACGGTGAGTTGGGCGATGAGTGCCTGCATCCTCGTTGAAGCGTACTTCAGCCTCTTCGGTGCCGGCATACTGATTGGCGGTTGTAATCATCTCGCCAATCCCCTTAGGCGGCTTGCGATTGAACTAGAGCAGAGGTCATGGTGATGGAGTCCTCGGATGAAGGTAGTGATGACCTCTGCTTCCATGATGTTGGGAATAGAATTCCTCATCCTAGAAAAGCGTTTGATGTAGCTACGAAGGAGCTCAGATGGCTTCTGGTAGATGCGGTTTAGATCGTGCTTAGTGCTCAGCTGAGTACACGTAGCCTTGTAGTTGTCGGTGAAGACCTTCAGCTCTTCCTAGGATTCGATGGAGTTTGGGGCGAGGCTTGTGAACCAGTTCATCGTAGTTGGCGTGAGCATGATGGGAAGATAGATCGCCATGACGCTAGTATCTGCCCCGACAGCACGCACAACAGTGGCATAAGCTTGTAGCCACTGTGTGGGGTTTATCCGTCCCTCGTAGGGCTCGACCCCGGTGATTTTGAAACCACAGGGCCACTGGAGTGTTCGGAGTGCCCTTGTGAATGCTCGGGGCCCTTCGAGATCATCGCCATCATGATCTGTGGCATTGTCGACATTGAGTGGCTGGAGGGCTGAGTTTGGATTATCGAACTCTTGCTCATACTCTTGACGGTGGCATACTTCTTCTTCATGGTGAGAGAAACAATGCTCATCGATATGTCGTTGCGTGTCTCGGAGATTGTTGAGGTGCGCTCAGACATCCTGGTCGACTTCCTGGTCATGTTGGCGAGGGTGGTCGACGCGGTTGCCCCTAGCTCCCCCCTAGAGGGGTTGGGCATCATCACGATGCTGGTCGGCAAAGCGGCTCCTGCTAGGGCGGTGATTAGATCTGGGGGCGATGGATCCGTGAATCGAACTCGTCGAGTAAGAAGGTCTCTGATCCTAGTAGATCTCATTGACCTGGTAGTGTGGCACTTTAAGCATGGCGGCGACCTTGGCGACCTCTGGTGTTTGCGGGAGCCAAGCAAGCTCATTGGCGGCCATAGTCAAGTCGGCGCTTGGGGTCTTGTAGACATCGTGGCCGTCAACACGGACAAATTCGTCAACGAGGTTGCGTTGGACTGGGCGTGGCCTTCCTTGAGAGTCGAGTTGGTCGTTGCGAGCAGCCTCGGCTAGCACAAGGGCAGCCTCATTTGCTCGGCGCTGCGCACAGTTGACATTCCTGTTGACGCGAGAGGCGTGTTCCTCCTCAGTTTCCCCATCCCATGGGGGCTGTCGATGCTGACATTGAAAATTCCACCTCCATGGAAGGGCAGGAAAGGAGGTTGTACGGCAGTGCTTTCGGTGACGGTCTCCATAGAGCCCTAGGGCTCAGAGTCTAGATTTTCCTCTAGGATGGTTTGGAGGGAAGCTTCGGGGTGTCAGTCGGTGAGAGCTGGTCGGCGATCTAGTCACCAAGGGGATGGATATCTCCCACCTGGTCGACGAATTTGCTCCTTAGGGCATCTTGATAGGCGGTGGCGGCGCCGGTGAGCCCAAAGGGTAGGGTCATAACCCCTAGAGTTTCCCGATCAACCTCCGATAGATCTGGATGGGAGGGTGGTCGACGCTGAACCGAAGTGGTCAGAGCCAATTCTGCGATGGAGAGGCAATCGACGATCTTTTGGCTAACCTAATCGATAGATGCGATTAGATCATCGTTGCCAATCTATCTCCTCGAGTAACGGGGAAGTAGGCGGCGAGTTGTTGATGAAGACGACCTTAGAGGCAGTTCCGAGATCGGATCTGCAGTCGTAGGTGTTGGGGTGATCACCGCAGAATTGATCTGCACCGGTTCGATGAGCTCTCCGACTCCGTCAGCATTGATGATCCAAGAGATCGATCCGACCGTGAAGATCTGGCCGGGCTACGGGAGGGACGAAGAGCCTGTAAAACATACCATCTTGTTTGACATGAAAACAGTACGCACACCCCTACCTGGCACGCCAACTGTCGATAGAATATCGTCGGCAGTCCTCCGAGGGGTATCCCACGATGGTAGATTGATCGGCAGAGATGCGTGTAATCGAGAACAAGAAGCAACAAAGACACACAAGTTAGATAGGTTCGGGTCGTCAGCATGACGTAATACCCTACTCCTGTGTTCTGTTGGATTGTATTGACTATCGTATGATATTGTGTGTGTTTGGAGGGGGTCCCTGTCCGCCTTATATAGTCTGGGGAGGCAGGGTTACAAGTCGGTTAGATCTAGGAGATAACCGAAAAGTAATAACAGATTACAGGAATTATGGGATCATATGTATCCTAACAGATCTCGTATTATCTTTAGGATATCTTTTTAGTGTCTTACGGGACGCGTCGAGCAGCACCGTGCCCCGCAAGACTTCGCCTTGTGGGCTGGGCCGCCATGGGGGCGCAGCCCATGTGGTCTGCCGTGGGTATCTAGGGTCGTACCCCCCACATTCTCAGACATGCATACGCATGTGCGGCAGTGACTTGCACGGGTGCATCAACTCTTCGCCCTCCTCCTCCGCGCGCACGCGCGTTCACCGACAAGCGCACCAGCGGCTAGCCCACTTTCTCCACAGCAATACGGGTGCAGAAGGTTGGTTGGAGGAGGGGTGGTCAGATTGGCAACCACTCGGTGGCTCTCTCCGTGGCTTTGTCATGTGTGGTGGTGGCGTGGTGGTTGTGATGTCGTCGATGATGGATCATGCAGGCCTTTGACATGATGTGGTTGGGTGCTAGGAGAAAGACTTTGACTTGTTGTTGGGCCGACGATGATGGCACCCCTAGGTGTCGTATTCCTCCTCGGAGGCGTATGTCAATGCCCCTCCTCCTCACGCTCTAGGGCATGCTGATGACGCCCCGCAGGGTCGCCGTGGCCGCCTATTGTCCTTGTCACATTGCCGGTCCGCGTTGGAGCTCTTTGTTGTGCTTGTGTGCCTCATATTCATTTTCTCATTGGTTATCCTACCGTAGTGCTTGTTTGGGCTTGCTTTGCCACCATCGTTCGGCTATTATGGTGGATGCTTTGTCGCTATCATTGTGCGCCTCTTTTCTGACAGATACTTACCCACCATCAATCTCTTATTTGGTGAATGCATTATCGCCGATGTCGCATCAATTTCTTCACCGGCGATTTCTTTGTTGTGGAGATTGTGTTGGCTTCATGGCGGGTGCTTTGCTATCGAGGTCGCTTTGGTCTCTTCTTTGGCAGATGATTTATTGTCGTTGTTGCAGGAAGCTCGTCTCGTTTTCTATGGGTGGATGTTTTGCCACCGTTCTTAGGACTTCTCTTTGCTGCTGCTCTAGTTTATACTAGGTCGATTATCACTGCCTCAGTGGTTTGTAATCTGCGCCACGAGGGTTCTTATAGTTGCATCACATAATTCTCCTCCTCTAAATGAAACACATGCTACGTCACGTTTATAAAAAAATCAAAAACATACTCTTAATATTTTCCTATATATATAATAAACTTAGTTAAAATTTAAAAAGTTTGGCTCAATCCAAGCCCAGAATAACTTCTTTTGGCGGGATATTCAACCATTGAGGGACGGAGATTTGCTCCATCAGTAGTACGAGCATGAAGCACAGTTCCTTGACTAGTCTCGCAGATGGCGATCCGACTCGACTGCTGCACGCAGCCAGAGTCGTACATATACACGGATCTTGAACCGTAAGCAAATTCATGGCATTTTGTTTTTGTCCAGTCACTACTAGCAGGCAGAGTAGCAGCTAGCTAGCAGTGTTTCTTCGTGTTTGACGCTGGCTTTCAATTCCTTTGCCCTATGCATGCATCACGTACGTACACGTGCACGTACTGTAGTCAACTTTGCCAGGATGCTCGACGACTCAAAGCTCAGGCAATATTGTTGCCAAAAAAAACTCAGGCAATATCATGCCGTACAGGAACCCTAATCCCAATGGTGATGACGTACACTGCGCTCTGCGCTATTTGGCATGTACGCGCTGCAGATGATTCTAGTGGTTAAGCACTTGTATTTTTTTTTTACTTTTTTTTTTATTTTGGCTTTCAAACCTAGTGTTAGGAATATACTCAGCATTCATTTTAGTAGTTAGAATATGTTGTAGTAAGTGAAAGTTCTCTTTGCCTATAAAAAGCAAGGGAGTGTCATTGTAAAAATAGGTCATTGCATTTTCCATCCAATTCAAGCGGCCAAGGGACAAACTGCCCTCTGATAGTTTCAGATCTGAATCTGTGATCCACTCAGGCCAACAATCTAGTATCAGAGCCGATAGGGTTCTTGAGTGAGCGTGCACCATGTCCACCGTAAGCCAGATCGCGAGAGCGCGCGCCGCAGCGGCTGACAGAGCCGACGATCGCGCGACACGCCTTGCTGCCGCAGAGGCAGCGGCGGTGGCGGCGGCCGAGATGGCCAGGCAGGCGGCGGCTGCGGCCCAGGCAGCACTACGTGCCAAGATGGAGTGGGAGCCGAAGCCAGTTGGAGGATCGAGTAGCTCCGTCGGTCGCCGTCACCAGAGCGGCATCGTGGTCGGCGCGGCCGCTCCCTGGTGCTGCAAACGGTCTACCACGACTCCAGAGCGGGAACGCCCTGGCCGATGCTCACCAAGTCGAACTACCACGAGTGGAGCCTGCTGATGAAGGTCAAGCTACAGGCCCGGTGGTTGTGGGAGGCGGTTCACGTCGGCAGCATCGACTACGACGATGATCGCCAGGCGCTGGAGGCGTTGTGCGTCGCCGTCCCCACCGAGCTCGGTGCCTCCCTCACCAACAAGGCTATGACAAAACTGGCGTGAGAATCAATCGCCGCGACACGCATCGACGGAGATCGTGTGCGTCGGGCGACGTTGCAGCACCTCCGAGGGGAGTGGGAAGGCCTCGCCTTTCAGCCTGGTGAGCAAGTCAAGGACTTTGCCCTTCGTTTTACCAATCTGATGGAGCAGATGGCGCGCAACGGCGACATCGACCTCACAGAGGAGCACACATTGGAGAAATTCCTCTGTTGCATGCTGAGGAAGTACGCGCAGATCATCATGTCGATCGAGACGCTCCTTGACTTCGAGCAGCTCACTGTCGAGGATGAGTCCAGGAGGCTCTAGGCGGTGCATGTGATAGAACCGCTCGAAATAACACGCTTTCAGAGGCGCTTGTTTTCCACTAGACACTAAACACCCCGAAAGTTAGCTATATTGGACAATTCTTGTAGTATCTTCAGGATATCTTCCTAGTGTCTTGCGGGACGTGTCGAGCAGCGCCGTGGCCCGCAAGGCTTCATCTTGTGGGCTGGGTCGCCCCTAGGGGCGCAGCCCATGTGGTCTGCCATGGGTATCCGGGGTCGTACCCCCCACAGCTAGTCCCCGAGCGCCTAGTATCTGTTGTGCAACGCTGTCTTGAGCTTATTCGAGCAGGTGTGAATAAAGCCGAGCAGTCAAACTCATGGTCTGACCACCGTGATGAGTTGCTGAGCAGTTGTGAACCGTCGCCGAGCAATGTGGACCATCGCCGAGCAGCATGAACCATCGCTGAGCAGTGTGGACCGTCGCCGAGCAGCGTGAACCGTCGCCGAGCAGTTTGAACCGGTACTGAGCAGTGTATCCCAAGTTAGGCTTGCCATAAGAATGTAAGGGGCTCAAGTCCAAAATCAAAAATTTCATCGCAGTAGACCAAGTGTGCCTACTTAGAGTCCGTCCACGAGAAAGTGAGATAATCTTCTTCAACTTCAGGAGGCGTGGAGTCTTCTAGATTAAAGCAAACACACTCACCGCAAGGTGAAGTGTCCCCACTTAGTTCCCGAGCCTGACAGTAGTTGATGTAGTCACGTGGTGCCAGGGTCCAAACTAAAAGAAAAGCAGAAAACCAGTCGAGCAGACAGCCAGTCCCTGGGTGGAGCCTTGAATAGAAAAACACACATTCACCGCAAAGTGAAGTGTGCCCACTTAGTCCTCGAGCCTGACAGTAGGTGACGTAGTCACGTGATGCCAGGGTCAAAAACAACAACCAAAATAAAGTCCCTAGTGTGGTGAGGAACCAAGTCGTATTGATGAGGCAGTCCCCAAGCCACAAGTGGAAACCTCGGAGAAATCAAATCGTGGAGAAAAAACTGGAGTAATGGCTGTATAGTAGTAATTACTGCACCGTAACTGATGGCGGAGAAGTCGGCAAATATTCGGTGAGTAGTAACAAATTGTGGCGATAAATGGGTGATACGGGCTGCTGTTGCGCGAAAGCTCAGGTAACGGCCCACCACGTTGTTTCGAAGAATTCAGAGGGGCGCAACTCATGGAGTGGTTTCCCAAAAACCCTCGAATGCGAAAGGTGGGGGAGTGCTTTATAACTGTGCCACCGCACTCCATGCTCCCACCTTTGCTAGTTTGCTACTTTGTCTTCCTCCTCAGCCCTCGCACTTCCAAATTCATATGCGCTTCCATCGCTAATCCCAAACTAGATCTGAGAGATGGCGCCGAAGAGGGGAGTTGGAAACCCGAAGAAGGCGGCCGCCGGAGCCAGCCACGATAATGAGTGGGTGTCATCGGTCATGGGGGAAGCGGAGATCAACAGGATGGTGGAAGTGGGCGTTCTCCCAGACCATGTCACCACCGAATGGTGGCCAGCAAGCGGTGAGCCCTTCCCAGCGCCTCATACTGATGAAGCTATAGTTTTTGAGGATTACTTCTAACGTGGATTAGGATTTCCCATCCATCCTTTCTTGAGGGATCTGCTAGAGTTCTTGAGAGTTAGTCTATGCAACCTCCACCAAAACACCATCTTGCACATCTCTATCTTACGAG
Organism: Miscanthus floridulus; assembly: GCF_019320115.1. Taxonomy (NCBI): domain Eukaryota; kingdom Viridiplantae; phylum Streptophyta; class Magnoliopsida; order Poales; family Poaceae; genus Miscanthus; species Miscanthus floridulus. The sequence goes on along the minus strand of NC_089586.1, from coordinate 21,010,650 downwards.
CACAGAGGTGCCTCCATGCAACACACGTGCGGAGGTGCAGTCGAAAGGAGGGGAGGGAGTCCCTGAGCAATAGGCGAAGGGAGTCTCTGAGCAGTAGGAGAAGGGAGTCCTAGAGCGATAGGCGGAGGAGAGGCCGACAACGGAGGCCGTGAGACCTCCACCCCAGGGCACGCGAGTCGACCCCGAGGCCGCACCTAGGGACTCAGGTAGGTAGCGCCGGTTCAGAAAAGTGTACCAGCAGGACGACATGTAAGTATCCTTTCCTTGGACTTATTTTGCTATAGGATCCTTATCGCTATGGTGATTAACAAGCTAATCTGATGTAGAGCAAGGCTTACAGAGAATTTGAATCCATCCGTCTAGATCGGCGAGCAACCGAGGGCTGGTCCTGGCATGGAGGCGATGGTGGTAGATCCCATCACAGAGTCCCTGGGTGCTCGGTGGCCTGCAGAGAAGTCAACCGCCACTGCTGGTGGACTTGGCGGTGGCGAACGATTGGCGCCGACGGTGGACGGGTCAGCGGCAATGCCTGGGGGTAATGGTGAAAGCCGCCGGGTCTTCGAAGGTGGATGCTAGAGTTGCCAACGCCGCACCTGAGTCTAGGACGGGGAGGCCGATGCAGCCAGAAGAGCCGGCTGTGCTCCCTGAGATGTCAAAGGGCTTGGTTAGACATGTTGTGCGGCCACCAAGCCCCCAGGTGGTGCCACCAGCTATGGAGGAAGAGGACGAGGTGGAAGAGATTGAACGTGAGGAATCACAACCTCAAGCCATCCAAATCCTCCACAAGCAGGCGACGAAGTGGTGGTCGTTGAGGAAGAGGACACCACTAGAGAGCTCAAGAGGCTGGAGTCCACCCTTTCCACAATGATGAAGTAGATCAAGGTTAGCACTGCGTCATCAATGTCCGTGTTTGACATTGGAGATTGGACTTCTTCATAATCTTGCTGCTTTTGCAGGGGATAGCTCGAACTACCAAACAACGGTGATAGCTGATCAAGAGGATGGAGCCCCTCACCGAGGAGAATGCAAAGCTGAAGGAGGCGATGAACCTTATGGAGAAAAACATCCAGAGGGCCCAGCACGAGTGGGATCTTGCCGAGGCTAACGCGCGGAATCTGGAATACCAAAAGGGGGCTCTATCCGAGCAGCTAGCGAGCGTGTTCGAGCAGTTGTGGGGTAGGTCTAAGCAGCTGGCCACCATCTCCGAGCAGCTGATGAGTGTTTCTGAGTAGCTAGAGCGCAAATCCAAGCAGCTGAGAAATGTCTCCGAGCAGAGAAAAGGTATGGCGGATCGGTGAATTTGCTTTGCATTACTGAAGTCTTATTGTAGTTGACGACCGTTATACTTGTAGAGCAAGACATGGAGCTTGGCTAGTTACGCCAAGTCATCGGTCAACTCTAGGAGGAGGAGAAGAAGACGGCTTGGTGGGCGAAGAAGCTGTCCGAGGAGCTGAAAGGTGAGTACTTTATGGTCAGAGTTACTGCTGGAGTAATTTCTTTGCTTGACGCACCCTTGTGATGCTTGCAGAGTACCATCGGAGGGCCAAGGTGCAGTTTGATGTGCTGGAGTAGGAGGCTAGAACCCAGAGGAACAAGCTCGACACCATAGTTGTCGGAGTCAAGCCGATGCTCGACTGTGTCGACATGGAGGTGGCTCATCGACCCGACGGCAGGCCACCGTGTCTGAACACTATCATCGATAGGTGCAAGGCGGCGTGGGAGAACTTAAAAAGCTTCAACCACAATGCCACTATCACCGCCATTACACACGCCCTAGCGGTGGTTCGGTCCTACTACCCTGTCATTAACCTTCAAGCGATAGGGGCTGGATTCGCTAGAGGGATGGGCGCGATGGAGCATCAGCAGCTGGAAGATGAGGTGGAGGACGTGGTGAAGAAACTGGCCAGCGACGTCGACCTGTTCGGTGAGATGGACGGTGACGGCCAAGCCTAATGACCTGCTCAGAGAATAATCTGTAACGGCTGGAGAAGACAGTTAAAATGCGTGAGGGCATAGACAATCATTTATGTACGTGTACAAATGTTGTAAAGTGACATGTGCCTATTTATGCAGTTTGCCAGTATTTTAGTGAAAAATCATTGTAGTGTTAACCCCAACGCAATTATACATAGTATAAGTAGATGCCAAGCAGTTAGTTCTTTACTGGGCTCTTGGCCTTGGGTAGCCCATATTCCATAACATCAAGTGCGAAGCCTGTGCGCGTGTAGGAGGAACAGGCATGACCAAGGAACCGCAGCTGATCACCCATAACATAGAGCGTAGAGCACGTAGCACGTGTAGGGAGAGATTGGAGACTAGGTCTTCTCCAAAGAACACAGAGCAGAACGTATGCTGCTCGGTGATTGGCGAAATATCTTGGAGATATGGAGCAATGTGGCCGAGCGTTTATGGTGATCATGTATTGGAGATTAAACCATAATGGAGAAATAATGGAGACAAATTATGACGACAAAAACTTCATTCATTATGGAGTGGAGAGTACATATCTGGAGCTTTTAAAGAATATAAACGTATAAGGTGCTCAATGTGCCATGAATTGGGGATATCGATTCTATCCAAGTCACATAGCCGGTAAGACCCTGGTCGGGTAACCTCTTTGACCACATAAGGCCCTTCCTAGGGGAAGCAGAGCTTGTGCATCCCTTTGATTTTCTGTTTTCTGAGGAGAACGAGGTCACCGACAGCAAATGAACGACCTTTGATGTTGTGGTTGTAGTATCTTCATAAGCCTTCTAGGTATTTGGCTGTGTGGATGTAGGTGATCAGGCGTTCTTCTTTGGCCCTATCGACATCCTCTGCCCAAATAGCTACGGCTTGCTCTTCATTATAATGTTCCACCCTAGGTGCTCAGAAGGCAATGTCTGCTAGAAGTATGGCCTCAGAGCCATGGACCAAAAAGTACGAAGATACACCAGTGCTGTGACTAGCTTGAGTGCGCAATCCCTAGACCATAGCTGGGAGCTCTTTGAGCCATCTGCCCAGATGCTTTTCCTCTTTCTGATATAGCCTCTTTTTGAGGGCATTAAGGATCATGTCGTTCGCCCATTCGACCTGGCCATTGGCTCTAGGATGGGAAATAAAGACGTATTTAACAGAGATGCATCAATCTTCATAGAAGTCCCAAAAATAATGACCAGTGAATGTAGTTCCGAGGTTGGTGATAATGCTGTTCAGGAGACCGAATCTGTGGATGATATCTTCAAAGAGCTCGACTACCTTCTAGGCAGTAGCTGAAACAAGCAGTTTGTATTCAATCCACTTGGAGAACTTATCAATGGCGACGTACACATACCAAAAACCACCTAGCGCTGGCTTGAAAGGTCCGATCATGTCCAATCCCCAGCATGCAAAAGGCTAGGAAGCTAGGATGGTCTATAGTTCTTGTGCTGGCACATGTATTTGCTTGGCGAAAAATTGACATCCTTCACAATGTAGGACGAGGTCTTCTGCATCGGTGATGGCCGTGGGCCAATAAAAACCAGCTCATAAAGCTTTGCCGACTAGGTTTCTCGAGGCTGCATGGTTGCCATAGGAACCAGAGTGAATTTCTAGAAGTAGTTTCACTCCTTCTTGGGTGATGCATTTCTACAGTATCCCTTCTTTGGCACTTTTCCTCATCAAGTTCTCGTCCACCAACACGTAATGCTTGCTTCGATGGATTAGGCGCTCGATTTTAGTTTTGTCAGCAGGTACGTCGGTGCTGGTGAGGTACTTGATGAACTGTTCCCTCCAATCGGTGACCGGCGAGGGTACTATAAGTACTAGCTGCTCGGCGAGGGGGATTTCTTGAACTTCCTTCTCTTCCTTAATTGATGATGTAAAGAGGTCTTGAACAAAAACCCTAGGCGGAGCCGCGGCGCGAGAAGAGCCTATCTTAGATAGGTGGTCGGCGAGATGATTTTGATCTCGTACCACATGGTGGTACTCGATACCGTAGAACTTCCCTTCGAGTTTCCTGATTTTGGTGCAGTATGCGTCCATCTTCTCACTAGAATAGGACCAATATTTATTGAGTTGGTTGACGACCAGCGCGGAGTCTCCGTATATCATGAGGCATTTGACGCCGAGCTCGATGGCTATATGAAGTCCATGGAGACATGCTTCATATTCGGCGGCATTGTTGGAGGCTAGAAAATGTATTTGGAGAACATATCAGAGCTTGTCTTTGGTCGGCGTAATGAATAAAATGCCAGCACAAGCACCATTGATGTAAAGGGTGCCATCGAAGTACATCACCTAGTGCTCAGGGCAAGTAGCGGGGATGGGCTCTTGGATCTCGGTCCACTCAGCGATGAAGTCAGCGAGCACCAGTGACTTGATGGTAGGCCTGCTTCTGAATTCAATGGAGTAAGTGTTGAGCTCAACAACCCACTTGATGATGCGGCCGTTGGCCTCTTTGTTGTGGAGGATGTCCTCTAGAGGGAACTCGGTGACCACAGCAATCTTGTAATACTTGAAGTAATGGCGGAGCTTGTGTGACGTGATCAGTATAGCGTATAGCAATTTCTAAACTTCAGGATAACGCATTTTGGGCTCATTAAGGACCTCGCTAATGAAGTAGACTGGACGTTGCACCTTATAGGTGTGCCCGACCTCCTCGCGTTCGACGACAATAGCCGTGCTAATGACGCGAGAAGTGGCGATGATGTAGATCAGTAGAGTTTCATTTGGTCAAGGCGCTGTCATGATCGGAGGCTTTGTTAGAAACAATTTGAGCTGCTCAAAAGCTGTATCTGCCTCCTCCCACCAGGAGAAGTGCTTGGAGACCTTGAGGAGTTTGAAGAACAGTAGTCCCTTTTCACTGAGGCGCGATATAAAGTGGCTGAAAGCAGCCATGTAGCCTGTAAGCTTCTGTATATCCTTTACGCAAGTTGGCAGTTCATAGCCGGCGGTGGAGTCTACAACCTCATCTATCCGAGGCAGACCGAAGGGGTCTTTAGGGTAGTGTTTGTTGAGATCAGTGTAATCAAAGCACATTCTCCATTCTTTATTCTTTTTTTTCAACAAGAATAGGGTTTGCTAACCACTCAGGGTGATACACTTCTTTTATAAATCCGGTAGCTAGGAGCCATTTTATTTCTACCCTAATAGCCTCCTTCTTGTCTGGCGTGAATTGTTGGAGTTTTTGCTTGATTGGTTTGGCGGTCGGCGAGACATTCAAGGAGTGCTCGGTCTTCTCCCATGGTACCCTTGGCATGTCTATAGGTTTTCAAACAAACACATTAGCGTTGGCATGTAGGAAGGAGACGAGCGTGCTTTCCTATTTGGGGTCAAGGTGAGCCCCAATCTTGACGGTCTTGGAGGGGTCGTCGAGGTCGAGGCCGACCTCCTTTGTTTCCTTGGACTTGGCGGAGGCGCAAGGGGGCTCCAGCGATGGGATCTCCAGGTCATCGGTGGGCACCGTCTTGGTGTCGGTGACCACGCTAGCCATCTAGATGGAGAGGTCGGTGGCTTCGGCGAGGGCAAGACTTTCTGTCTCATAGGCGTAGGCGATGGAGAGGTTGGCTCACATGGCCAGGACTCCTACAGGTGAAGGCATCTTCAGCACCAGATAGGCATAGTGCAGTATGGCCATGAACTTGGCCAGAGCTAGCCGACCAAGTATGGCATGGTAGGCGGTGTTGTAGTCAGCAACGTAGAAGTTGATGTGCTCAACGCGGTAGTTGCTGGCCGTGCCGAACTGTACTAGGAGGGTGATCTCTCCAAGTGGTTTGGATGCCCTACCAGGTACCACACCCCAAAAGGAGGAGTTGGAGGGTGTGAGGTCTCCTATCCTAAGGCACAGCTCCTTTAGGGCTTCGGCAAAGAGGAGGTTTAGAGCGCTCCCGCTGTTGATGAGCACCTTTCTAAAAAGCACTTTTTGGATAGTTGCATCAAGGACGAGGGGCAAAGAGGAGGTTTAGAGCGCTCCTGCTAGGGCGGTGATTAGATCTAGGGGCGATGGATCCGTGAATTGAACTCGTCGAGTAAGAAGGTCTCTGATCCTAGTGGATCTCGTTGACCTGGTAGTGTGGCACTTTAAGCATGGTGGCGACCTTGGCGACCTCTGGTGTTTGCGGGAGCCGAGCAAGCTCATTGGCGGCCATAGTCAAGTCGGCGCTTAGGGTCTTGTAGACGTCGTGGCCATCAACATGGACAAATTCATCATCGAGGTTGCGTTGGACTGGGCGTGGCCTTCCTTGAGAGTTGAGTTGGTCGTTGCGAGCAGCCTCGGCTAGCGCAAGGGCAGCCTCATTTGCTCGGCGCTGCGCACAGTTGACGTTCCTGTTGACGCGAGAGGCGTGTTCCTCCTCAGTTTCCCCATCCCATGGGGCTGTCGATGCTGACATTGAAAATTCCACCTCCATGGAAGGGCAGGAAAGGAGGTTGTACGGCAGTGCTTTCGGTGATGGTCTCCATAGAGCCCTAGGGCTCAGAGTCTAGATTTTCCTCTAGGATGGTTTGGTGGGAAGCTTCGGGGTGTCAGTCGGCGAGAGCTGGTCGGCGATCTAGTCGCCGAGGGGATGGATATCTCCTACCTGGTCGGCGAATTTGCTCCTTAGGGCATCATGATAGGCGGTGGCAGCGCCGGTGAGCCCAAAGGGTAGGGTCGTAACCCCTAGAGTTTCCCGATCAACCTCCGATAGATCTGGATGGGAGGGTGGTCGACGCTGAACCGAAGTGGTCAGAGCCAATTCTGCGATGGAGAGGCAATCGACGATCTTTTGGCTAACCTAATCGATAGATGCGATTAGATCATCGTTGCCAATCTACCTCCTCGAGTAACGGGGAAGTAGGCGGCGAGTTGTTGATGAAGACGGCCTTAGAGGCAGTTCCGAGATCGGATCTACAGTCATAGGTGTTGGGGTGATCAGCGCAGAATTGATCTGCACCGGTTCGATGAGCTCTCCGACTCCGTCAGCGTTGATGATCCAAGAGATCGATCCGACCGTGAAGATCTGGCCGGGCTACGGGAGGGACGAAGAGCCTATAAAACGTACCATCTTGTTCGACATGAAAACAGTACGCACACCCCTACCTGGCACGCCAACTATCGATAGAATATCATCGGCAGTCCTCTGAGGGGTATCCCATGAAGGTAGATTGATCGGCAGAGATGCGTGTAATCGAGAACAAGAAGGCAACAAAGACACACAAGTTAGATAGGTTCGGGTCGTCAGCACGACGTAATACCCTACTCCTGTGTTCTGTTGGATTGTATTGGCTATCGTATGATATTGTGTGTGTTTGGAGGGGGTCCCTGTCCGCCTTATATAGTCTGGGGAGGCAGGGTTACAAGTCGGTTAGATCTAGGAGATAACCGAAAAGTAATAACAGATTACAGGAATTATGGGATCATATGTATCCTAATAGATCTCGTATTATCTTCAGGATATCTTTTCGGTGTCTTACGGGACGCGTCGAGCAGCACCGTGCCCCGCAAGACTTCGCCTTGTGGGCTGGGCCACCATGGGGGCGTAGCCCATGTGGTCTACCATGGGTATCTGGGGTCGTACCCCCCACATTCTCAGACATGCATGCGCATGTGCGACAGTGACTTGCACGGGTGCATCAACTCTTCGCCCTCCTCCTCCGCGCGCACGCGCGTTCACCGACAAGCGCACCAGCGGCTAGCCCACTTTCTCCACAGCAATACGGGTGCAGAAGGTTGGTTGGAGGAGGGGTGGTCAGATTGGCAACCACTCGGTGGCTCTCTCCATGGCTTTGTCGTGTGTGGTGGTGGCGTGGTGGTTGTGATGTCGTCGATGATGGATCATGCAGGCCTTTGACATGATGTGGTTGGGTGCTAGGAGAAAGACTTTGACTTGTTGTTGGGCCGACGATGATGGCACCCCTAGGTGTCGTATTCCTCCTCGGAGGCGTATGTCAATGCCCCCTCCTCCTCACGCTCTAGGGCATGCTGATGACGCCCCGCAGGGTCGCCGTGGCCGCCTATTGTCCTTGTCACATTGCCGGTCCGCGTTGGAGCTCTTTGTTGTGCTTGTGTGCCTCATATTCATTTTCTCATTGGTTATCCTACCGTAGTGCTTGTTTGGGCTTGCTTTGCCACCATCGTTCGGCCATTATGGTGGATGCTTTGTCGCTATCATTGTGCGCCTCTTTTCTGACAGATACTTACCCACCATCGATCTCTTATTTGGTGAATGCTTTATCGCCGATGTCGCATCAATTTCTTCACCGGCGATTTCTTTGTTGTGGAGATTGTGTTGGCTTCATGGCGGGTGCTTTGCTATCGAGGTCGCTTTGGTCTCTTTTTTGGCAGATGATTTATTGTCGTTGTTGCAGGAAGCTTGTCTCGTTTTCTATGGGTGGATGTTTTGCCACCGTTCTTAGGACTTCTCTTTGCTGCTGCTCTAGTTTATACTAGGTCGATTATCACTGCCTTAGTGGTTTGTAATCTGCGCCACGAGGGTTCTTATAGTTGCATCACATAATTCTCCTCCTCTAAATGAAACACATGGTACGTCACGTTTATGAAAAAATCATAAACATACTCTTAATATTTTCCTATATATATAATAAACTTAGTTAAAATTTAAAAAGTTTGGCTCAATACAAGCCCAGAATAACTTCTTTTGGCGGGATATTCAGCCATTGAGGGACGGAGATTTGCTCATCAGTAGTACGAGCATGAAGCACAGTTCCTTGACTAGTCTCGCAGATGGCGATCCGACTCGACTGCTGCACGCAGCCAGAGTCGTACATATACACGGATCTTGAACCGTAAGCAAATTCATGGCATTTTGTTTTTGTCCAGTCACTACTAGCAGGCAGAGTAGCAGCTAGCTAGCAGTGTTTCTTCGTGTTTGACGCTGGCTTTCAATTCCTTTGCCCTATGCATGCATCACGTACGTACACGTGGACGTACTGTTGTCAACTTTGCCAGGATGCTGGACGACTCAAAGCTCAGGCAATATTGTTGCCAAAAAAAAAAAAAAAACTCAGGCAATATCATGCCGTACAGGAATCCTAATGCCAATGGTGATGACGTACACTGCGCTCTGCGCTATTTGGCATGTACGCGCTGCAGATGATTTAGTTTGTATCTTATTTTTTCTGTATTTTTTATTTTTCTTAGCTTCCAAGCCTAGTGTTAAGAATATACTCAGCATCCACTTTAGTAGTTGAAATATGCTGTAGTAAGTGGGAGTCCCCTTTGCTTATAAAAGGTAAGGGAGTGTCATTGTAAAAATAGGCCATTGCATTTTCCATTCAATCCAAGCGGCCAAGAGACAAACTGCCCTCTGGTAGTTTCAGATCTGAATCTGTGATCCACTCGGGCCAACAATCTGGTGTTAGAGCCGAGAGGGTTCTTGAGTGAGCGAGGACCATGTCCACCATACGTCAGATCGCGAGAGCACGCGCCACCGCAGGTGTCAGAGCCGATGATCGCGCGACACGTCTTGCTGCCGCAGAGGCGGCGGCGGCGGTGGCGGCCGAGACGGCTAGGCAGGCGGCGGCTGTGGCCCAGGCAGCACTGTGTGCCGAGACGGAGCGGGAGCCGGAGCCAGCTAGAGGATCGCGTAGCCCGGTCGGGCGCCGCCGCCAGTCACCGTCACCAAAGCGGCGTCGTGGTCGGCGCGGCCGCTTCCCGGTGCTGCAAACGGTCTACCGCGACTCCAGAGCAGGAACGCCCTGGCCGATGCTCACAAAGTCGAACTACCACGAGTGGAGCCTGCTGATGAAGGTCAAGCTGCAGGCCCGGCGGCTGTGGGAGGTGGTTCACGTTGGCGGCGTCGACTACAATGACGATCGCTGGGCACCGGAGGCGTTGTGCGTCGCCGTCCCCACCGAGCTCGGCGCCTCCCTCGCCAACAAGGCTACGGCAAAACTGATGTGGGAATCGATCGCCGCGGCACGCATCGGCGAAGATCTTGTGCGCCGGGCGACGTTGCAGCGCCTCCGAGGGGGAAGGCCTCGCCTTTCAGCCTGGTGAGCAAGTCAAGGACTTTGCCCTTCATTTTACCAATCTGATGGAGCAGATGGCGCGCAACGGCGACATCGACCTCACGGAGGAGCGCACGTTGGAGAAATCCCTCCGCTGCATGTCGAGGAAGTGCGCGCAGATCGTCATGCCGATCGAGACGCTCCTCGACTTCGAGCAGCTCACTGTCGAGGATGTGTCCGGGAGGCTCAAGGCGGTGCATGTGGTAGAACCATCCGAAATAACACGCTTTCAGATGTGCTCGTCTTTCACTAGACACTAAGCACCCTGAAAGTTAGCTATATCAGACAGTTCCGTCGAGCCCACCCTAAGGGAGAACTCGAAACAATCCACGTTTTACCGCCAGGATCCAATAATGAGTACGAGCTTACAACACTTAGTCCATTTCATACAACAAGAGTTCTTGGAAATTATTTATTACAATACCAGAGTTTAGAGTGCGATAATTAAATAGCGGAATAAAAATAAACATCTAGCGAAAATGATACAAGGATCCGTCTGTGCCCACCAGAAGAATCCTCCACACAAGAGCTACTCCTCAAGCTGCACCTACAACAGGGGTAAAATAAACCCTAAGTATACAATATACTCGCAAGACTTACCCGACTAGTGAGAATAATTTCCCGACTCTTAAGGATATGATAGGCAATATGGATTTACTGTTTTTTTGTTTGTGGAAAGCATTACTAATAGTTCATCCTTACAATCAAGTTTTATTAGCAGTCATGATTATTTCATTAGCTAACCATTCTAGGTAAGCACATGTTCTACTTTCAAGCAAGGGTTAAGCAACCAGAACCATTTCACCATCTTTCATCTTTCAGTTCTTACTATATTGCTAGACCATAGCCAAGTCGTACCGTCTCACGAAAATGACGATTCACAAACCAATGTATCCTAGATGGGTACCCCAAAACACACGTCCTGGTTGTACCCTAGACACAAACAAGACCAACCCATTCCACTCCTATCACAGGGTCCAGGTCCCCGTCCAAACTTGGACTCCAAGCCCCCACACTTGAGACCCGGTCTCAATATGGTGCTTAGACCTCCACCTTTCTCCGCCTCCAATCAGTCGGTCCGAAAAGAGCCGGAACCCACGACAAGAGCATAATGAGCCTTCCCGCTCCCATAAGCAAGTATGTGCTCAGCGTAATAAGTCTGTGACCTAACTACCATCCACAACAACAGACGGTTCTTAATCGACACGAACAAGGAAAACAGTGTAACCAAGCTAAGTCCCGTTGGCCACGGGGCACAACCTGTTACACCCACCAAAACCTATACCATATCCCTGCCCGGTCTCCATTTCCCTTTCATCATTTTATCATGAGACTAATTATAATAATCACCTATTGTGAGCAACGATAGGTTACTCACGCTACCGATGGCCTAAGCATAGCATCTACTTAAACCTACACTAGTAAGACTCTTAGGACAGGTATATCTATGCATGTGGTTTTCATAAAATTCCTGTAACATAAATGCACAACTCATATATATACGGTGAATTATAAAATAGATGTTATGCACCGGAGCTTGCCTTGGGCAGGCGCGGTGTCAGCTGAGTCAGATAGTTGTGGCTCCAAGACCTCCTCCTACACGAGAATCTCCTCCTCGTACTCCTCGACGATCTCCTCGAACTCATAATCACTGGTGGTCATGATCTCCGCCAACTCATTCTCTGCATGCATGTGATGATGATGCAACACTTAGCATTTAGGCAACAACAACTCTTACACTAAGAATACGCACACTAAGCTACTAAGCTAGCTCTAATGACCAAGGTACTAAGCTAACTATCATCTTTACGAAGCAAAGTGTTGGGTTCAACTAACAAACACCTAGCTTTACAAATGAAGGATATATCTTTATTTCTATTGATGATTTAATGTATATTGAAACAAATAGTGTTTAACTACCCTAATGCTTAGTCTCTTCTAAAGCTACAAAAATTACAGTGAGCACATAACAATACAATGAAGCTACTATAAAAATTTTAGGACTAAAGCTATCACCAATTTACCAAAAAAATTCCTACAATAATTAACTTAATATTATTAAGCATCCGCAAATGATTTAATAGCCCCTAATGTCAACACATATAAACATGAACTAAATACACCAACAGATAGAGCACAATTTTAGGAGCCTAACAAAATTTGTTTCACAATTTTTGGACACCTACATGATTTTATATTAATTACCAAATATCAACTCAGAAATTAAATTAGAAAACTATTTCTAATTCCTTATGAAAACGAAAACCGAATCTCTACGTGCGGCCCACACGCCGTGGCCCGCGTGACCCAGCGCGCGTGGGTAGGGGCCCGCTGAAGCGGCCCACGCGACACTGGCCCACGCACGAGACGGTCCACGGCAGGGGAATCACGCGCACGCTGGCACTTTTGCAAAATAGACATCGCACTTCTCTCGAATTACAACTAAGTCCTAACGCTATTTTCCCTTCTCACAAGACTTCTCACTTAACCCCTTGGCTTTCCTAGAATTCCCCCGCGCGCACCCTCGGCTAACCCATGCCCGGCGGCGCGATGAGCGATGGCATGGGGTGGTCACGCCGGCCACCAGAGACCCGCACTGGCTCATCGGTCAGGCCGACACTCAACTATGGTCCAACCACCGACACCGAGCAGCAACACGGGGTGGCGGCATGCACTAGAGCGAGCTATGGCGGTGCACGACCATCCATGATGGTGACGCGACTGCTCTAGTGAACCAGGGCACCTAAGGACCTAACCGGCTAGCGAGTGAGCATCAGTAGACTACCATAGACCTTGCCGAGGTGACGGTTGGAGAAAAGGGTGATGGAGAAGGGCTGGCCACGTGTGGCTGAGCCGTGCGGTGGTGCACCACAATGGCACGGTCGCGTCAGCGATGATGGGGAGGTGGTAGCGGTTCGGCTAAGGCACGTATGGTGAAGAGGGAGTCAAGGCGATGCTAGTGGTGTAGGTAAATTGGTTCAGGATTGGCGGTAGGAGGGCTGCCTTCGACCATGGCCGAGCGTGGCCTTAATGACACGACTACGGGAAAAACTCCAAATTAGAGCTTGGCCTTGCATGGTTCGGGGCTGGGTGGGGTCAGGCAGCGAGAGGATGTGATGTTGAAACCGTGGATGCACTAAATTAAATAGAGGTGATTGTTCGTTAGATAATTTGATGGCACGGCTCGACGGTAGCAGCAGAGGGAGAAAGAGAGAAAGAGAGAGACGGGGCATGGCAGGTGGGCTCGGCTCGGCCTCACCTTGGCGAGATGCGGTTGGCGTGATCGTGGAGGCCCACGTGCAGGCGCTAAGGACAAACACACATGTCCATGACCGGCATGGCCTGTGCGACCGTAGTGCCATAATGGCAAGGTGACAGTGAGCTCTACCACGTGCACGTGGCTGCGGCGAGCACCAAACTAGGCCAATAGTGGGGTAGGGGAGCAGAGGAAGGCACGGAAGTGACAGTGAGGCAATGGAACCTACAACGGCTATGTCGCGGCACAGGGTGGGTCGGCGGTGCGGTAGGATAGCCCACGTGTGAAAGCTCAAGTTTGATTTTGGTAAATTGATGAAACCCTAAGTGCTAACCTAGTTTATCAAAGTGATTATGAGATAGGTAGCACTACTCCAAGTGGTGAAGCAAATGAAGATTGTGGCTTGATGATGGTGATACCATGGTGATGATCAAGTGCTTGGACTTGGAAAAGAAGTAAGAGAAAAACAAAAAGCTCAAGGCAAAGGTGAAATTGTTAGGAGCTTTTTGGTTTAGTGATTGAGACACTTAGAGAGTGTGATCACATTTAGGATGGATAACCGTACTATTAAGAGGGGTGAAACTCATATCGAAATGCGGTTATCAAAGTGCCACTAGATGCTCTAACTCTTTGCATATGCATTTAGGATCTAGAGGAAAGCTAACATCCTTGAAAATATTTGTGAAAATATGATAACACACATGCACAAAGGTGATACACATTGTGTTTAGCACTTGGGAGCAAGGGTTTGAAACTTCATCGGCGGAGTGTTCGACGGTGCCACCGGCGCCCTGTACAGAAAAATAGGGTTTCACAGAGTGCACCGGACGCTATTCTCATGGGACCGGATGGGTCCAGTGGCTAAACCAAGGCATCGGTTAGTTAGCAGAGACTGACCGGACTCTAGAGAGCAGCATCCGATCAATTATAAAAGAAAGTGGTACTCTCGGCCTATGATCAGACATAGGAGACCGAAACACTGTTTAGTGTCCAGTCCTGCTGATGTTGCGGTGCACAGAGAAGAGGGTAAGTGATCAGTCGTTGGGTGAGTCCGGTCGGGCATGGCCGGACGCGTCCGGTCACGACTGGAACCTTACTAGAAGTGACCAGACGCTGAGGTCTTGTGTCCGGTCACAACTTAAGTGCACTAATGATCATTGAGATCGGGCGATCAACATTTGAAGTAGGGGCCACATGGCATGCATTGCTCGACTGGACACTGGGGTCCTGCGTCTGGTCGATCTGACCGGCGCATCCGGTCGCCTCGTTTTTTTAGTGAACAGAGAGCCAACGACTCTATTTATGGGGGCTCTCTATTTAAAGCCCATTGGCCAGCTCAAGCTCACTCTCTTGGCCATTTACATTAACATAACAACCTTATGAGCTTAGCCAAAGCCCTCCCACTCATCTTCATCATTGATTCTTCATTTTTTGTGAGATTGGGAGAGAATCCAAGTGTATTGCTTGAGTGATTGCATCTAGAGGCACTTGGTGTTCGTGTTTTGCTGCCGGATTCGCTTGTTGCTCTTGGTGGTTGCCGCCACCTAGATGGCTTGGAGTAGCGGAGGAGGATTGGCACGAGTTGGTGATTGTTCGTGGCCATCTCCTGGTGATTGTGAGGGGTATTGTGCCTTCCCCAGTCGAGCACCAAAAGGTAACTCTAGTAGATTGCTCGTGTCATTGAGTTACCTCACTTGTGGGTAGGTTCTTGCGGTGTCCAATTGTGTGGACGAGGTTCGTGCAACACCTCTTAGCCGCCGAACCACCAAGTGTTGGTCGACACAATAGGGACTAGCGTGCCAGCAAGCACGTGAACCTCGGGAGAAAAATTGGTTGTCTCTTGCCCTTTGGTATTCTCCCGATGATTGAATTAGTATTCAACTTGTGATTGGTTCACTCCTCTACGCCATGGTATAATCACCTTACTTACTCATTTACATTCCCATAAACTAGTTGTAGCAAGCTCTTTAGTGTAGCTAGAATTGAGAGCTTGCTTTGTAGCTTAAGTTCATCTAGTGGAGCTATTTAGTGTAGCAAGTGTGAGAGCTCTTAGTGAGTAGTGACTTAGTAAATTATGTGTCTAGTGATCACAGCAACTAGAATTGTTAGATAGGTGGCTTGCAACCCTTGTAGAGTTAGAGCAAGTTTGATTTTCGCTATTTGTCATACTAATCAAATTGTTGTAGTTGGTTTATAGATTTTTAAATAGGCTATTCACCCCCTCTAGCCATATTAGGACCTTTCAACGTGCTCGCGGTGGTAGAGCGAGCGACAGCAGTGCAGCATGACGTCGCGGTGGCGTTGGTAGCGGCAAAGCAAGGCAGGGTAGCAGTGCGCGGATACGACAACGAGGTGACGGCACCGCAGTGGCTTCGTCGTGGCGCAGGGCGGGGCAGGCGGCAGCAGTAGCTCCACGTGGCGAGGCTAGCGGCGGGCCAGCGATAGCCTAGCCACAGCCAGGCTAGAGGCAGCCATGGCCAGACATGCATGGCAGCGCACGCACGCACGACCAATGCGGCGATGCCAAGCGCCCGAGCTGGATGACCGTGTCCACCTGGCGAGTTAGGCCGAGAACATGTCGTGCACGCATTTTAAAGCACATATAACAACTAAATGGATGCTTTTGGACCTAAACCATCTTCATCATGCTCAAGATGGCACATGAGGCTACCAACCCGAGCTAAAACAAGACACCACCTCCTAACTCGATTTCACAAAATAAATAACCAAACATTGCACTGTCTTGCTGCTTATATATACTTAAATTCTTCTAAGTCCTTGAGCTGAATTTGATTTCAAGTTCCATTTTAGGCTATTAGAAATGTTGGCTAGTAATGTTATTTTTCCACAACAAGTATTTCATTATCATCTACAAAGTTCATATTCCAAATTCTATTTAAGTGCCACATATATATTCTATAGTATTTTTGTTCAATAAAAATTGGTTTTAAACCCTACTTGATATACATGAGTTGTGTAATAGCTTCTCATTTAATATTTTTATTGATCATTTTAGGTTGCAATACTTCATCTATTCATTCCATCAAATGCACTATCACGTAACATGATGCTCATGACATGGTTTAGTAATTTGTTTAGAGCGTAACACCGAGGGTGCTATAGTGCAAGACCACGAGGAGGGGCCTCACAACAAACCAAGCGCCACTAGAGGCGAGCTACTGTACATGATGGAGCAGTGGCGCGCCTTCGATAAGAAGAAGAAGAAGAAGGAAGGATCTAGTATGTCCGGCTCTAAGGAGCATCGCCGGTGGCCACGTGGTGACAAGGATGAGAAGGGACCCTAGGGCTAGGTCGGCGCTGATGGCGGTGCCACCGGCGAGCGCAAGGCGACCTAGGATTAAACTTGCAACAACTATGGTAGGACTAGCCACTAGGCCAAGGACTGCCGCCTTCCTCCACACCATGGTGGGCAGGCTCACATCACGTAAGCAGAAGACCAGGATGCCACCCTGTTCCTGGTGCACGGGTGCATCGAGCTGCAACAAGACATAGGGGAGGGGGTGAAAGGTCCAAGCTTTCCGCTTTCTAGGTCGGCTGGCTCCGCCGAGCTCCACCTTGATGAACCGTGCACCTATGCCTTCCTCGACAAAGGTGCCGCTAATGACAAGATCGACGGTTGGTACCTCGACACCGGTGCGACGCACCACATGACTGGTCGATATGAGTTCTTCTCCGACCTAGACTCCGGCGTGAAGGGCTCCATCAAGTTCGAGATCAAGGGCGTCGGCTCAGTCATCTTCAAGGCCAAGACGTGGGAGCACCATCTTCTCACCGGGGTGTACTACATCTTGGCCTTAAAGAACTCCATCATCAGTATCGGGCAGCTAGACAAGAATGGCTCATGGGTGGAGATTGAGGATGGCATGATGCGCATCTAGGATAGAGGTCGTCGTCTTCTCGCCAAGGTGAATCGAGGAAGCAACCGCCTTTATGTGCTCCATGTACAGGTGGCGCACCCCTTCTGCCTTGCCGTGCCCCAGGATGATGAGGCATGGTGCTGGCACGAGCACTTCGGGTACCTTCACTTCGAAGCCCTAAAGTAGCTCAGCAAGAAGGAGATGGTTCATGGCATACCCTATGTCGACCACGTCGATCAGCTCTACGACACCTGTGTGGTGACCAAGCTAAAGCATCGGCCCTTCCTGCATCAAGCCTCCTACCGCGCCACCGAGTAGCTTGAGCTGGTGCACGGCGACCTCTATGGTCTAGTGTCATTGGCCACTCCTGGAGGTCGATGCTACCTCCTACTGCTCGTCGATGATGCCACCCGCTATATGTGGGCCATGCTGCTTGATTCCAAGGCGGTAGTTGTGGACGCCATCAAGTGCCACTAGACAACCATGGAGAAGGAGTGCGACCGCAAGCTTTGGGTGCTTCGCATGGACAACAACGGTGAATTCATGGCAGCGGAGTTCACAGTGTATTGGACCGACAAAGGGATTCAGTGCCAGTACTCCGCGCCCTACTCACAGCAGCAGAATAGCGTGGTCGAGCACCGCAATCAGACGGTGGTGGCAGCGGCACGCGCTCCTCAAATAGCATGGCATGCCGGTGGTCTACTATGGAGAGGCCATGATGACCATCGTACACCTGCTCAACTGCTCTCTGACTAGTGTGCTCAATGGCAAGACGTCGTATGAGACCTGGCATGGGCGCAAGCCAGTGGTCATCTATTTGTGCATCCTCAGTTGTCTTGCCTTCGTTAAGGAGCTAAACCATGTTGGCAAGCTCGATGATTGCTGCTTGCTAGGGTTCTTTATCGACTATGTAGAGGGGGCTAAGGCCTACCGCATGCTTGACCTAGCGACACGGTGCATGCACGTGGCGCATGACGTCATGTTCGATAAAGGACACGGCTAGGCATGGGATAAGGCGATGGATGATGGGTCGACAACCATGCTTCGTGACTTCACCATCGAGTACGCATGGGCTAGAGGTTCTGAGGAAGCACAAGGTGCATCTTCATCGACATATGGGTCTTCATCACCAGCACCGACCTCTTCACCAACTCTGCCTCATTTGCCATCACCAAATTTGGGGGAGCTCAGCAGCCCATAGGCAGTGGTCGGCAGTCCATCGGTAGCAGCTCTGACCTCTCTAGCACTGCAGCCGACCTCTCCAACCTTTACATCATCGCAGCCGATCTCTCTAGCATACCAGCTGACCTCCTCGGCGTCTTCTACCTCACCCGCTGTGCCACCAGCGCACGCAGGGCGGTAGGAGGTCAAGTACACCATGTCGTTGGAGGACGAGGAAGACCACCTGGACGTCTCTATGATAATGAACCTCTGCGATACCACACTGTGGCAAGCATCCTCGGCAACCAGTCTTCACCAGACTAGCCTGAGAGGCTCTTCACCTAGCTTTATCTGATGCATGCTGGTGAGCCGACCACTTTGCTGAGGCGCAGGGTGATCTAGCATGGTGGGCGGTGATGGAGCAGGAGCTCAAGTCCATCGAGTAGAACCACACCTAGGAGCTAGTGCCACTGCCTGACAGCTACCGCCCTATCACCCTGAAGTGGGTGTTCAAGCTTAAGAAGGATGAGTTGGGCGCGGTGATCAAGCACAAGGCATGGCTGGTGGCGTGCGGCTTCATTTAGCAGGAGGGGATCGACTATGATGACTCCTTCACCCCTGTGGCACGCACAGAGTCAGTCTGTATCCTCCTTATGCTGGCAGCTCAAGAGGGGTGGCAAGTCAACCACATGGACGTGAAGTCCGCCTTCTTCAATGGCGATCTTAAGGAGGAGGTCTACGTGCGCCAGCCACCTGGCTACGCCATCGTTGGAGAAGAGGGGAAGGTGTACCGCCTACACAAGGCACTCTATGGCCTACGTCAGGCACCGCATGCCTAGAATGTGAAGCTCGATGCCATACTCAAGAAGATGGGCTTCAAGTAGAGCGCGCATGAGGCGGCGGTGTACCGGCGGGGCAACGGACACAACGTTCTACTGGTCGGCGTCTATGTCGAAGACCTCATCATCACCGGCGCTAAAGAGCAGAAGGTGGAGGTGTTAAAGGTGCAGATGAAGAAGGCGTTCGACATGAGTGACCTTGGCCTCCTCTGCTTCTACCTCGGCATCGAAGTACACTAGGATGCCACTAGGATCGTCCTCTGCTAAACCCACTACGCCAAGCACATCCTCAAGCTCGGCGACATAATAGACTACAATCCAGCCCACACCTCGATGGAGGAGAAGCTCAAACTAAGTTAGGAGAGCATGGTGGAGGAGATCGATCCAACCCATTACCGGCGGCTGATTGGGAGCTTGCACTACCTGGTCCATACCCTGCCGGACATCGCGTTCGCCGTCGGGTACATGAGCCGGTTCATGGAGCGACCGACGATAGAGCATCTGCAGGCCATCAAGCGAATCCTACGCTATGTGGCGGGCACCCTTGACTACGGTCTTCACTATGGAAGGGCCCCGGCATAGCGCGGTTCATCGGCTACTGTGACAATGACCTCGCCGACGATGTGGATACCAGCAAGAGCACAACCGGGATGATGTTCTTCCTCGATGATTGTTTGGTCAGCTGGTAGTCCCTCAAGCAGAAGGTGGTGGTGCTCTCAAGCTATGAAGCAGAGTACATCACCACCACCACTGTCGCAACACATGCATTGTGGTTGTCAAGGATGCTGGCAGAGCTCCTTGGCAGGAAGGTGGATGTGGTTGAGCTGAAGGTGGACAGCAAGTCTGCTCTAGCTCTGGCCAAGAACCCTGTCTTCCATGAAAAAAGCAAGCACATCCGCATCAAGTACCACTTCATTAGAGATTGCTTGAAGGACAAAAGCATCAAGGCCGGCCATATTGCTACCACCGATCAGCTGGCTGACATTCTCACCAAGTCGTTGGGGAAGTCCAAGTTCTAGGAGATGAGGGAGAGGATTGGGCTATAGCAGATCACCTCTAGTGCTCGACACAAGGCTTAGGGGGAAATTGATAGATAAGCCTAATGCCAAAGCAATTGTATCTTACTTTTCCTGCACTTTTTACTTTCCTTGGCTTCTAAGCCTAGTGTTAGGAATATGCTCAGTATCCACTTTAGTGGTTGGAATATGCTGTAGCAAGTGGGAGTCCCCTTTACCTATAAAGGGCAATGGAGTGTCATTGTAAAAATAGGCAATTGTATTTTCCATTCAATCCAAGAGGCCAAGGACCAAGCTGTCCTCTGGTAGTTCCAGATCTGAATCTGAGATCTAATTGAGCCAACAGATTCAGGCCTTGTTTAAATCCAGGGTGTAAAGTTTTGGGGTATCACATCGGGTATCACATGGGGTTGTCGCATGGGGTGTTCGGATACTAATAAAAAACAAATTACAGAATCTGTCAGTAATCCGCAAGACGAAATTATTAAGCCTAATTAATCCATCATTAGCACATGTGTGTACTGTAGCACCATATTGTCAAATCATGGACTAATTAGGCTTAAAATTCGTCTTGCAAATTAGTTGCAAACTGTGCAATTAACTATTTTTAGTTTATATTTAATATTCTATGCATGTGTCAAATATTCGATGAGACATGAAGTAAACTTTAGGGGAAAGAACTAAAGAAGGCCTCAATGACGACCGGACTATGACTTAGAGCTTTTTAGTACGTGCATCACACTGCAGTTCCCTCTCTCGATCTTATCTAGCATTGCAAATGCACTTACGCGTTGCTAACATGTCAGGATCATCGGTAGTACTCCCTCCGTATAGGTTTTAGAAGTCGTTCTAGCGCATAATCAGAGTTGAGGAAAGGAAGTCGTTCTACCGCTCATGCAAAGTTTTGGACGCCGCTGCCCCTGCATGCACGCGCTCCGGCTCCCGCGTCGCGTTAATAGCGCCATGCTCGGGCTCCTGAACAGCCACGCGTTAATAGCACCGCGTCAAGGCAGTAATCACACGCCGCCTTCCTTCCTCTCCACAGTACGCTCACCTTCCTTCCTCTCCGCAGCACGCTAGCCACTCGTTCCTCTCCAGCCGAACGCTCGCCATGGAGTCCGGTGGCCTAGGGTTTAGGGCTTGCCTTCGCTTCCTCGCCATTGAGTCCGGGGGCGCAGGTGCTGCTCGCCGTGTAGTCCGGCGGCGCGGGTGTTGCTTGCCACAGAGTCTATCGTCGCGTCTGTTGTTCGCCACAGAGGACGTCGTGCCGCACTTGGAGGAGTTCACCGTGGAGGAGTCGGAGGAGATCGCGTCGGAGTCGCAGGAGCTCGTCGCGTTTGAGTCGCAGGAGGTCATCGCGCTGGAGTCGCAGGAGCCAGAGGAGGTCGTCGCGCCAGACTCAAAGATGGAGGTGGTGCTAGAATCGCAGATGGCGCCGGACTCCATCATGTCAGAGTTGCAGGAGCTCGTGATGGACTCAAAGATGGTGCTGGATTCCTTGCCGCCGGGCTCTTTTCTATGCGCTCGCTGTCATCTCATCCATGAAGACCGCCAAGCATGGAATCATGCGCACTCGTGGTTCTAGCCATGCTCTCGCTGCGGTCTCGTCCACGTGGAATACATAATCCGCGCCATGCTTCACGGCCTCGACGAGTTCGACTGCAAGCTTTTCATCCAGCATTACAAGGATCTGCTACTGGCAAAGGATGACACCAAAGCATCGGTAAGATAACTAGCTTTAGTTCTAATTAACTGTACAAGGATGTCTCTACTAATTAAGCTAACTAGCATCAATCTAATTGTTTCATGCAGCAAGAGTAGCCTCGGCTTCATCTAGCAAAGATGGATCACAAGGGATAGAAGATGGCAGCCGATCTTCTCTTTCTAATGTTTCTTTTTTCATGTGAGGAAACTTGAACTTGTTGCATCCTTTCACCTTCATAGCTTCCATCAAAACACTTTGTAGTGTTACAAACATTCGGTTTGCTTTGTGTGCCGAGTACTCCAAGAATGCCTACAAAACAATTATGCAAGAAATGAATGAATGAGCAAATTTATTGTTGAAGAAAACATTGAAACATGTGTGAACAATTTGATCAAATTACCTCTTGCACTGCTGGAACTAGAGCTTCTATTGTTTTTGCATTCTTCTTGTATTGAATTGCTTGAATAGCTCGAAAAAACCCAAATCAAGAATGTTGAAATCCAAAGAGTTGGGTGGTTGACAAATTAGGTGAATATCGAATCCTTCTTGCTTAGCAGCCTCACAAAAAAGTGGATCATCCAATTTTAAGTGGGAAGGTGCATTATCCTGTTGAATGAAGATTGGTTTGCTCACATCTTCTCTTGGCCATTTAGCTCGAATGGCAGGCAACACTTGGTTGATCATAAAATCTCTAATCATGTCTCTAGTGATCGAAGTTATGGGCTTCATAACCAAGTCTCCACGGACACGGCCAGTTCTCTCATTACCTCTCATAGCCGGTTCATAAGTAACAAGTGGAAAACAACCAATTCTACCATCAAAAATACAATTCCCGTCCCTAAACCTTGGCCGAGCACAAACACACAAGAACATGAGCCTAGGGATGTAATTATTGTTCTTACAAGTCCGATGGGGATCATCTTCTTCGGGAAGCAAATAATATTTTTTAGATTTTTGAGATAGGTAGAACCATTTTTCATCAATGAATACAAAGTCAAACAAATCCTTAAACCTTGGATCATCAAGCAAATCCCTCTTAATCATGTCAACACACCACTTTAACCTAGACCTCTTGTTAGCTTCAGTGAGATATGGTTTGATGCTACTAGAGTGGCGCCTAAGCAAACCTTTTTTCAAATACTTTTGAATCTTCCATTTGCTCATATTTAGTTTCATGCACACATCCTCTATAGTCGTTCTTTCCTTTAGAGGAATGTTTCGCAATGCTTCCAAATCAACAGGGATTGTTTTACGACCAACTTTACCCTTCTTTAAACTAGAAACCACAACCGGAACTGAGTTTGCAAGTTGTATTTTACCTCGCTTCCATAATCACTGAACTGACCGAATATGAAGACCAAATTGAGCAGCAACAAATGCAGTATCTTTCTTGCCTAATTTCCCATTGTTGCTTCTAGCCAACAAAGCCTGATAAACTTGTTTTCGGAGCTCTTCAGACATTTCTTTCCTTCGGTGGGGTTCTTCAACTTGTTCTTCAACGGGAGCCTCCACAGCATGTTCTGTTAAAAGAAAACAAACATTAGTTGCCACGGCATGTTCTATTAATAGCCACTGCATGTTCTATTCATAGGAAAAAAAACAAGCACATTCATAATATGCTTAGCCACGGCATGTTCTATTTATAGGAAAAAAAACAAGCACATTCATAGTTATAATTAGTCACGGCATGTTCTAGCTATAGGGAAAAAACAAGCACATTCATGCAATACTTAGACATGGCATGTTGTAGCTATAGGGAAAAAACTCATTTATAAACCTTACCGGACAGGTTTTGTAGATAATCGAAATCAACCACACCAAACTCGTCTAGTGGCCAGTTCAAATCAAACCCTGTCAAAAAAAGAAGAAAGAAAATGAGAAACATTAGCACACGTTGTTGCTTTGAATATAAAAAAAAGAACAAACGAACTGAGTACATTACCATATGTGGTGTGATCCTCCAATATTGCCTCATTGAGATCGAATGGAAGATTGTCGTCGTCATCTTCTTCTACATGAAAGTTCAAATCGAATGGATTAGCCATTGCAGTGGAGAAGAGGTAAGCCATGTCATTTAAGCAAGCAAGCAAGGAAGGCAAGGGAGGATGACGCACTTGAAGCGTCGGACCTGCTGAGCATTTAAATAGATCAACCAAGGAACGAGGCATCGGACCTGCTAAGCCAACATGCTGAGAGCGTGCGTAGTGGAAAAAACGAGCGCCAGTGCACTTAAACGCAAAAAATGAACCAAACTAACCAGGCTAAACTCGCCTCATCGCAGCTGAACTCGCGCCAACGGCGAAAATCGAACGCTGGAGCGCCTCCCTACCGCGAGTACGAACGGCAAAATCGCGCAGAAACCGCCCAAACGCAAGCGCCACGCCCAGCCGCAAACACGAAAAAAACGAGCCATGCAGCCAAAGCGCAAGCGCCACACAGCAAATAGTGCCATGCAAAATCAAGCCACAGCAAAAAAAAAAGGCGTCCGTCGAGTTTCGAACTCGAGTCGCTAGACTTACACCTTGATGCACTAACCGTCCGAGTTAAGGAACTTTCTCATATGGAATGCACCCGTAACCCTATTTAATAGGGGTAAATATGGAAAAATATCCCCAAATTAATCACTCCTTGGTAAGCACAATCATATCCTAAACGACTTCTAAATCCTACACGGAGGGAGTATCTTGAATCAGGGGCCGTTTGGTATCTTTTCTGGACCAGCTCCGAGAGTAGTTTCACTTACCAAACGGTGTTCAGGATACGGCTTCATCCGGTATGTGCAAGCTGTGCATGTGCATGCAGACGGTGATCTATGCACAAGGCGAAGAAGGCGGCGATGCGTGGCTCGCGAGGCAGGGAGGTGCGAAGGCAGCGGCGAGGCGGCGACTAGAGAGGCGCGGCCATGGCATGGAGAGGTAGAGGCGGGGCAGGGCAGGGAGGCACAGGAAGACACGAGCAGACGGAGGTGAGAGGCGAGCGGAGGTGATGAGGACATCATTGGCTCAAATATGACCATGCCAACCACTTCTATACCAAAGGTGCAACCATTCTATATGAGGCTTATCATTGATGCATTTGATGAATTGGTGCTCCACCATAAAATGTGTTCATTCTCATTTTCAGAATTACTTACATGGATCAAGGGAAGGCTTGATTGCATATGGAAAGCATGGAAGGTTAATGAAGTTGATTGGGGACCAAATCCAAGTATTCCTAACGTCCTCTGCTAGGCCACCACATTGGGACGTTCTAGCACTTTTTGGAAAGCTTAACTTGTCCTCTTTCCAACGGATCAGAGCTTGCTCCGAAATTCATTCTGAGCGCTTCGCAATTGCCCTGGAGATTTGCGCGTCTGCTGGTTTTGCAAAACAGCCACTTGTTTGACTTTGCTACCGAATCACCCTTCCCAAGGAAACATTTAATTGTTGTAAGTAGCTTGTTAATTCTTGTTGCAAAAATTTCAGTTTTGTGCTAGTTGAAAAAAAAAACAGAAAAAAAAGATAGAAGAAAGAAAGAAAAGAAAGAAAGAAAAGAAAGATAGAAAGAAAGAAAGAAAAGAAAGAGAAAGAAGAAGAGAAGGGTTTTCTTTTGTTGTTATTCCTGTCCTTGTGATCCTTCTTTGCTGCAGCTCAGTGACTTTGTTTGTGTCCAGGCTCGCGTCTCTAGCACGTACTAGCCTAGGACCAGCATAATAACATCGTTGAGCGTTTGTTCAATTTGCTTGCAACTAACGTGGTTCTAGTACTTCCTTTCTTTAGCCCACCTACAGCTCCACATATTCGACTACAGCTTGAGAGGTTTTTGTTGCTGCGGCACCGATACACTTCGCTCCACGGTTAGACTTGTTGGTTGCCGTCACCTCCTGTTTGGCTTGGTAAGAACTTGTAAGGGCTTGTTTTAACAAGTTGAGTTTGAGAGAATTACAACCAACACATCCTAGTAGTTGATAGGAGGATACATATTATTTTTGTGTTTCTTGTTTTCTACCATGGCAGGTGATATGGAGATTTTTGAGCTATTGAAACTAGACCCTCATATTCAGGATGTCATTCAACACTTGCCGTTATATGATGGTAAGTTTGATCCTCAAGCTTACATTGATTGGGAGTTAAAAGTAGACAATGAATTTGATGAGCATGACCTGTCCGAGAAACAAAAGATTTGTATTGCCTCCAATGTTTTGACTGAATTTGCTTTGCTAGAATGGAAACACATTCGTAGGCACAAGAAAGTTCTAGAATCTTGGGAAGACTTCAAAATTCTTTTTAGAGATGCATTCATTCCTGCATATTATGTTGATTATTTGCTTGCAAAATTAGATAACTTGAAGCAGGGTAGTAAGACTGTGAAACAATACTACCATGATTTTAAGATTTGTATCATGTTTGGTGGATTGGATGAATGCATGGAAGATGTTATGAGTAGGTTCATGAGAGGGCTCAATTCTGAAATTCGAACCTTGTTAATTAGCAAATCATATTGCCATATTGGTCAATTGTTTTGTCTTGCTCTCAATGCTGAAAAAGAGATTCTATTATCTGTGAATACTTGCCAGAATGATGTGACCCATAATGTCCAAAATTTGTCCACTCTGCATGCTAATGAAGAGCAACAAATAGTGGAACCCACTACTGATTTTCCGTTGTCACAAAATGAATTACTCGCTGTTCCTTGTGATAAAGAGGAGTTGTGTGCTGATGATTCTTTTACTCCTATGCCACAAGTAGCGAATAAGTGTGATACTTTTGGTTTGGAACCATACAAATGTGCTGAAGATAAGCTTTTTCATCCTATTACATGTGCACAAGATGAACTGAATTTGCTGTCCTCTTTAAATACTTTGGGTTATATTGAATTTGATATTCTGTGTAATCTAAATTGTCTAAAAGAGAAACTTAAATTTGATTCTGGTTTGCCAAGTTTTAATCATTGTTCGCTTCATGCAATTGGCAAATATGACAACAAAAGAGAATATTTGGTGCATAAAGTTTATATTTGCTCTAATCTGAAATATCCTTTTGGGCCACCACACCATGATCAAATTGAGGGCTGCACTAATACTAATGATGTCTTGCAAAGTTTTCCTAGTTTTTCCCATATGCAACAGGATAAATATCAAGAAGGGGAGCACGGTTCACTTTTACCTACAACACATCTTCCAACAAAGGTCAAACCGAGGACGGTTTGCTGTCAAGAAGGGAAGAACGATGAGGACATCATTGGCTCAAATATGACCATGCCAACCACTTCTATACCAAAGGTGCAACCATTCTATATGAGGCTTATCATTGATGCATTTGATGAATTGGTGCTCCACCATAAAATGTGTTCATTCTCATTTTCAGAATTACTTACATGGATCAAGGGAAGGCTTGATTGCATATGGAAAGCATGGAAGGTTAATGAAGTTGATTGGGGACCAAATCCAAGTATTCCTAACGTCCTCTGCTAGGCCACCACGTCACTTTGGTTCCAAGGACAGAAAGAGTCCAAGTCCAACACGTTTTGGAAGTTGAATTCGGACTGCAAAATAGTCCTAAATTGCGACGGTCGCCACGACTTCATACGGACTCCGATTGGGACGTTCTAGCACTTTTTGGAAAGCTTATCAAGTCTATTTTCCAACGGATCTGGACTCATGGCTATATCTTATCTGATGCTTCTGCAGTCGTCATTTCAACGCCAGGACCTTTTCTGCCTTTGGTGCTGCGTCACCCTATTTTGGGCCGATGGTCCATGTATCAAGTTGGGTCCATTAGGGACGCGTCCTAGGGTTGGAGAACGACCCCAACACCCCCTGGTCGTTCCCCTAGGTATTAATAAGGATTAGAGCCGCCACAAACAGATTGGGTTTTGTTTTGTTGAAAGTTTAGCCATTGCTACTTCCTAGTAGACGCATGTGTCGACTAGACCATCCGTTCTACTCGATTCAGAACCCCAACTTTGTGATTTCAGATTGGTTTTCATCTCCATATTTGCAATTGAGTTGCTTGTTCTACTTGTTCTTGCTTGTTCCTCGATTGCTTGCAGAAATTACCCTAGTGGTTTGGTTGATCGTGC
Source organism: Miscanthus floridulus (assembly GCF_019320115.1). Lineage (NCBI taxonomy): Eukaryota > Viridiplantae > Streptophyta > Magnoliopsida > Poales > Poaceae > Miscanthus > Miscanthus floridulus. The sequence goes on along the minus strand of NC_089586.1, from coordinate 20,982,766 downwards.
TCCACAAGATCGCGACGGCTGTTGGAGGTGGTGTATCGGTTGCTAAGACGTAGCTTGGAAGGCTGTAGTCGGGCCGTGAACGTCATCTCCATCCCCAAATCGAGTTATCCACCTTCTCTCATCGAAAGATCGGGATTCACCCTAGCGGGTTCATATCAGGAGGTGAAGGCACAGGGAAGAGCAAGGAGGCACAGCACAAGGAAGAGGGAGAGTGAGGGGAGGAGAGAAGAGGATAAGACAGGTGAGAGAGGAAGGAAATAAATTTTGGAAGAAAATGAAAAAAGGAAAATAATAAAATACATTTATCTATTAGCAGGAGAAGTCGTTTTATGAAACGTCTTTCTACAACTGAAGCTAGCTGATCCATCAAAGGTGGAACTAGAGCTGTCTTAGAAGCTAGAGCTGTATCGTGATTGGCAAGAGTTTTATGCATGCATGGTGCAGGTGGTGTCTTGGGCAACCAGTTACTACTCAGGGTGTGTTTAGTTCACGAAATAAAATTTTTTGGATGTCACATTGGATATTTCAGGGATGTCGAAAGGAATTTTCAGATACTAATAAAAAAAACTAATTACATAGCTCGTCTGGCTGCGAGACGAATTTAGTAAGCCTAATTAATCCACCATTAGCGCATGTTAGTTACTGTAGCACTTATGGCTAATCATGGACTAATTAGTCTTAAAACATTCGTCTCGCGATTTCCAATTAAACTGTGTAATTAGTTTTTTTGTCTATATTTAATACTCTATGTATGTGTCGCAAGATTCGATGTGCTAGTTTAGGGTAAAAATTTTTTGAAACTAAACCAGGCCTCACTAGCAGCAGTACCGGTAAGTGTTTTTGTCGTCAGTAACTCAGTATAGCACGTACGTTTGCATTTGTGATGACAGGTTTATTTCATCAGTCTTTTCAGATGGGTGAAGGAAGCGTGCGTAAACAATCGCCGAGGAATTGGCGTAGTCTTGACTCTTGAGTGCCCCGTCTCTTCTCGTACTAGCTCTTCACCGATGCTGAAATTTAGTTTATATTGATATTTATGTTAAAATGGTGTAAAAGAAAAATATTATTTTATCACTAAAAATAGTTTTAAATAAACACAAACCAACAAAGAGCTTGTCATTATAGAACACGTCCCGATTGACCGGCTGTTAATGCGGTGTTGCAGTGCGGAACGCTGTCGAGCTCTGCTGCCAGCTCTGTGCTAGCTCGTCGAGCGGTTAGGGCATCACTGTCAGTGTCACGTCAAGTTTCTCTGAAATAGTATTTTTCTCTCACAAATTCCTCTAGAATTCTTTCAAATCATCCAAATTCCTCTAGAACCATATCATCCGAACGGAGCCGATGAAGCTAACTCAAATCACCTAACCATTGGAGTAGAGTAGATAGGGCATGTTTAGTACTGCTCAACGAATTTTGCTCTACAAATTATACCACAAAGTAGCTTCACAAAAACTTGTAGTCTATAGAACATTCTTTAGGTGCTGTCACAACTTCACCTTTTTTTTCTCTAGCAGAGTGTGTGGAGCTGAACCTGTTTAACATGGAGCGAAGCTGAAAACCGCAGAGTGGAGCAGTCCCATTCCCAAACATAATGGCCATGTTCGCTTGTCTTATGAGCCGTACTATTTCAGCGAACGAATAGTGTTTTTCTCTCACAACAAATCAGCGAACAGTACTTTCAGCCATAACTTTTCAGCAAAGCGAACGAGGCCAATGGTTGAAGAGGCTCCTTGTAATTTCTTTTCATCCATGTATACTGTACCTAATTTTTCTTTGTTGTGTGTTTCCACTGCATATACATATAATCAGTACGTAGGGGGGGGGCGGGCAACGTCTTCTATTTCGTCGAAAAGCTAAAAGAAAAAACACCATTGCATGCACACGCACATACAGCTTTGACGCCATACGGCCATAGCGCCGTCGATTGACTAGTCTGCGATTGTCTGCCACCAGACTGAGAAAGCAAGGACACTCTGCACACATAAGACACACAGACGCATAGTACGCATTCAGACAGCTAGCGGCGACGGCAAAACGGCAGCTCCATGATTCACCAACGGGTGCAGTGAGTGAGAGCCACAAGAGAAGAGGAGAGAGAGAGACCATGACCATCACAGTCCATCCATCATATTGGCACCGTTTGCTTCGCTGAAAAACCAAGTCGAAACATTGTTCCGACTGATTTGTTATGAGAGAAAAGCACTGTTTTAGCTGAAAAAATAAGCTAAAAAGTAGGGATTATAAGAGAAGCGAACAGGGCCATTATGCTCTGCTTGCTTGCACCCACATCATGAGTCCATGACACCACCATGCACACACACACCCCTCTATAAACCCCTCATGCCATCTCTCTTCTTCATTCAGTTCATGTACGTGCTCTCCTCTCTCCTGCTGCTAGCTAGCTACGCATGTCTTCCCCTTCCCCGGTTGCTCTGCAAGCTGCAAGCCTGGAACACAGGCCGGCCAGCCGGCCGTTGCCATACATGTGTTTGATGATGTGAGAGGCTGAAGCTGCCAGCATGATCTGATCTGACCACCCAAACCTAGCTATGCGTGGGTTGGTAGCTATATTGCGATTTTGTCAATGGGGTTTCAGGGTTTTTCGTTCTCGCACTGCGATATATATAGATGCACGAGGAATTCATGTGATCTCGCACTGGGGTTTCAGGGTTGGTAGCTAGCTAGGCGATGGCCATGCATGCATGGAGCTTGCTAGCTGGCTCTCCGTCATCAGATCATGTGGCACCTTCACTCTCTCACCACCACCAAATGATCACCATCTGAGTGAAAAAGATTGAGCGAGCGAGCGTCTGTCGTCCTCTAGCGGCCGGTCCAGTTCGTGTGACCCCAAAGAATCTCTTACTGTTGACCCAATAATTTCCGTTCCTATATATCTTGCAGGTCTTGTACGTCACAGCAGTCTCATGGTGATATTTTCCCTCTCTTCATCAAGTGGTTTCATGGTGCCTTCTTTTATTGGAATAGCTTTAGAGAGAGAGTATATTCAGTAGCCAGCTATAAAATAAATTATTCTATAGCCACCTTTATTTACGATAATTTTATATACTAATTTACGATAATATCAATGCATATTTACGATAGTTGAGTTACTCTAATACACGGGGATATTTACCATAGCGTTATAGTAAACCACTTAGCAAGGAGTTACTATAATATCGTAAATTAACATAGTAATTATCGTAACTCAAAGTTGCTACAGAATATATATTACTTAATTAGCGGATGTTTTTGTCTTGGGCAGAAGTTCTTGGAGTGTCTCTCACCCAAATGTTTTTGCCTTTCACAGAAGTTTTTGGAGTGTTTCTTGCCTAAAATTTATCGCTGGTATTTCTTTCTTCCAAATTTTACTCCCAATGAACATTGTGCTAATTTTTTTTTTTTTGGGGGGGGGGGGGGGGGGGGGGGGGGCATCGATTCTTGTTCCAGATGACCTGATCATCCCCAGTGATCATGAATGACAGGTAGACAGACTTGCTAATCTCTTCTTGCTTATCCATTGGTTCTGTTTGTTCAGTAGATCTTGCTCGATCTACAATGGAATTTGTCTTTCCATGGGATGTTTTGTAGTACTGCCTCCTCCTAATGTAACACTGCTATATGCTTGAGTTTGCTTTACAGACGTTTTTTGTTCTGTCTAGTGCAGAACTTTTCTCGAGAAACGCTGAACGTACCTTGCGCAGAGCTCAATCAATTGTTTCCAGCTTTTTTCTGAACATGAACTGCGTGAGTGTAATCTACTTCAGTTTTGCATCTAATTAACAGTGATTGCACAGGCAGCTAGGCCTGGCTTCAGTGCTGTTCATTTGTTCTCCTCCAGAATTCAGTGTTGTTCATCTGTTCTCCTCTGAATTCATTGCTGCTCATTACACATTCTTCAGTGCTGTTCATCTCGAATACTAACGATAGTTCCAGATTTAATTCATGATTTAGCATGCCATCTAATAAAGCTATGAACTCCAATATTTAGTTTGGCAGTGCAGAAAGAGCACCATTTTGGCTGTGTCTATTACTTGGAGTCAATGCAAGTTACTCACAAAAAAACAATAGAGCCTGCAATTCATATGATCTCAGCACTGACAAACTCTTACAACTTTTTGTGCACGAGTACTGACCCAAATCAACTATACATGATTGTTATGACAATACTGTCAAGGACTTTTTACACAATCAAATAGTACAGACAGAAATGGCACACATTAAATAAATTAATAAACATTACAAGGTACTATATATGAATCCGTAGCATGTGAACAGTATGCTGCAGGTAGAAACTAGGATGGGATGTAGCCTAACCAAATATTCATGTTCATCCTGATGCTCAATTAGATTCCTTGCCCCCAAAAGTCCAAGCAACTCAAACTACATTCACTGGAAAAACATTTTGCAAGATTCTGGGGTTTGTGCTTAACAGGGACACACATCATGCTACTCCTTTCGGTGCCCTGTTCAGAATTCGGAAAGGTTCTTCCCATGTCAAAGTCGCATGTCGTCGTTCCTGTTAGTCATGCAGAGAATTTGGGCTTGTCGAATTGAAAAAGAAAACAAAGAGGAAAAAGAGAAGATTAACGAAACATCAATGTTTTCATTTGTTTAGCTCTAATTGTGATTATGATGACTAATTAACTCTTCAGAATATGTCCTCATTCGTTTCACCGGTTAGGCAGCTCCAGCTGTTTGGAGAGTGCGTCATGAAAAGGACAAGAACCGAAGTTGACTGAAATATAATAAGATGGTGACGAAGTTGGATTTTGATGGGGCAATTACTAGTGGTTCAGAAAATTATGTCCAATAGCATCTCCTTTTCAGAAAAAAAAACCTATACAATTTAAAAGAGGGCATGGAATCATGGACGGAGAATGAATTGTACCGGGTATATAACGCATGGAATCATGCATGGTGACGACAGCTTGTGACCTGTCGAATTTATCATTCAAGTGATGGCAAAGTACCATGGTAGTCAACAAGCGGTAGTGTGATGCACATCAGTTGTTGTATACCTCTTTGGCTGGGGTGAAGCAATGATATAGAGAGATGAGCGATAGCGAGTCATACTGTGCAGCGTGTTGAGGTCTCAATCTAACAGATGGCAATAGATAATCATGCTTATAGTTGTTTTGTGCTGTTGCTCAACCGTTTAGGTTGTTGTTGCTGCTATGTTGTATTGTCGAGTCTAGATTCCTTCTTTTTATTTTATTATTATAGCCTTATTTGTTTAGAAAAAACAGAGAATAAAGAAGTAAACTAAGGTGTCTTCCGCAATGAGAAACATTTCATATTCCCAGTAGAATCACTATGATCGCTGTTAAACGGTACAAAGATAGAAACTATAAAGATAGAAACGTTTCTGGGGAAAATAAGTTAAAACCGATTCTTGTTTTTTTACTAGTCCAAAGAAACACCTAAAACTTCTTGTTTTTTACTAGTCCAAAGAAACACCTAAAACTTGGTGTCTCCTAATTCAAGTTTTAGTTACCTAGTTTCTACTTAAATTAGTTTCTAATCAAATTCTAGTTTCAAGAACCCATTGGTTTCTCATGATAGTTACCTGATTTCTCCTGACTTAAATTTTAATTTCAAGAGTCTAGGTCCAGAGAAACACCTAAAACCTAGTTTACCTAGTTTCTCCTAATTGAAGTTCAGTTTCAAGAATCCAACGAGCTAGCCAAACAGTTCGACAAAATCGTTCTGATTCAGCAGAAAAATACCAAACACACCCTAAAGCTCAATGACAATATGCACTTTCCAAATAGAAATGGAAAAACGGAACCAAATTTAAGTAATAATGAATTAATAAATAAATAAAATAGTGCACCAACCCCATCAAACTCGGGAAGCAAGTTTTATGTGGAAAGGCTGCCATTAGTTAACACTCCAGAACACTGAAAGAAGACAGTTTAACTAACTAAATTAGAAAACCTTATTGCCAATTCATCTGGCGGTACAGGTAGCATGAACGAATAGAAACGGCAACACAGGGATGCAAACTGTCAGAACAAAACACATCAGAATCACAGCGAAGAGATGCAAACTGTCGAACAAAACATATTATACAAATTCATGGGAGTTTGTTAGTTCCAAATTTCCGAATTCCAGTCACTTCACTCACAGCAGCGAGGAAGTAAAAGCTTATTCACGACTCATCTAACAAAACTCGATGGCAAGCCTATCCCAAGGCCATATAAGCCATAACTTTGCAGTGTTACACCAAGGTCTGGAACAAAATGGCACACAAGCGCAGAACTGAGTAGCTTAGGCGTCATCGAGGGCAAGGACACCTGGTAGAGTCTTTCCTTCCAAGAGCTCCAAGCTTGCACCACCGCCGGTCGAAATGTGGCTCATCTTGTCAGCCAGCCCAGCCTTCTCAACAGCAGCAACAGAATCACCACCACCGATGATGGTGGTGACACCCTTTGTGGTTGTAAGCTCAGCCAGCTTCTTGGCAATTGCCTGAAGAAATAAAAGTAATAAAAAAAATGGACATGACAAACACAGATTGATTGATTGATTGCAAGATTATATTAACCTCAGTGCCAGCTGCAAACTTCTCAAACTCAAACACTCCCATGGGCCCGTTCCAAATAACAGTCTGGGTGGTGCCCAATGCTTCATTGAATGTTTTGGTGGCATCAGGGCCAACATCAAGACCCATCCAATCATCAGGGATAGCAGTTGCAGGAACAATCTGTAAAAGTCATTCGAGTAAGCATCAAGATAGCATGACAAATTTGTTTCCAGTGCTGCACTATGAAATTACTATCATACAAATTAACATGCCACATCACAGTAACACTGTACTATTCATGTGTAATTATACCTTGTTGAACATGTAAGCTGTAGAATTAGTACTGAATAGCTTTCACAATTTATCAAAAAAAGATAGAATTCTGAAGTACCATCTGGGGTGTTTATGTGTAAACAAACTAACCTTGCTCTCAGCATCAGCTGCAAACTTGTCCGCTACTACAATATCAGTGGGAAGCAAAAGAGAAACCCCCTTTGCCTTCGCCTTCTCAATAAGGGAAGTTGCAAGATCAAGTTTATCTTCTTCCACAAGAGATTTTCCAACAGAATATCCCTGGGCCTTGTAAAATGTGTAGATCATACCACCACCAAGGATGAGGATATCAACCTTCGCCAGCAGAGACTCAATGACCCCAATCTTAGTTGAGACCTTGGATCCACCAACAATGGCAGCAAAAGGCTTCTTTGGGTTGGCAACAGCTCCAACAAGATAGTCAAGTTCCTGGGATAATTGAAGTCATTTGTCAAACCTTTCCTTTTTCTTCTTTATGAAAAACTGAATTCTTAAAAAAAATTATTTTTCCCTTTTGAAAGGTATAACATAAAATTTACCCGTTATAAATGCAGAGAGGATCCATTTAATCCTAAGATTTTTTTCCCTTTGAAACTACGTATAGATGATCTACCAGGTTAAATTGAACGATTTGAAACCACAAAGGAATGCATGGAACAAACAATGATAGATAAAACATACAGCCATTTTACCCCATCCTACTCAACAGGACCACTCATCGGGACCTAAATATACTTAAAAGATCATGAGCAGGGGTAACCTTTTATTACCTTCTGCATGAGGAAGCCAGCAACGGCAGGCTTCAAATACTTGGTAACTCCTTCGGTTGAAGCATGAGCTCTGTGTGCCGTGCCAAAAGCATCATTGACATAAAGGTCAGCAACAGATGCTAGCTTCTTAGCAAACTCGGGCTCGTTCTTCTCTTCCTCCTTGTAGAATCTAACATTCTCTAGGAGCAGAACTCCACCTTCTGGCAAAGCAGCAGCCAACTTCTCAACTTCCTCACCAATGCAATCATTGGCCATCACAACCTATTTATGCACATATTCTAACGCTTAGAATAACTAAAACATAGCAGATATCAAGATAAGCTAATGTCAAATCTTAGCATACTTCAACTCCAAGGAGCTCAGACAAGCGTGGAACAAGAGGCTTCAAGCTGTACTTTGGGGTGACACCTTTTGGACGACCCTGGAAATGGCATCAACAAATTACATTATTACAAAAAGAAAAGGTGGAATTAGTTATTGTTGCTACATTCAAACCCAAAAAAGGTTGATGTGTTACAGATAATAACCACAAAGATTGATTCACAAAACACATACAGGTTAAGCAACCACAGAAAATCAGTCAGAAGCAAAATAATAATACCTTTACAATATAACTGCTTTAGTTTGGATATTTCTAAAAACAGTAGACTTAGCTATAAATTATCGTGGTGCAAAATGCCAATTTCCAAGGGGTACAAGAAAATAAGTACGGGTTAAGCAACCACAGAGAATCAGTTAGAAGCAAAATAATAATGCCTTTACAATATAACTGCTTTAGTTTGGACATTTCCCAAAACAGTACACTTAGCTAGTTATCATGGTGTAAAATGCCAATTGCCAAGGGGTACAAACAAGATCTCTCATAAATATGTTCTTTCTGAGCATCAGCTTTCAGTTTCTAGATATACTATCATTTCATATCATGGAAAAAATGCTATTATTTTCATACTGTCAAACAAAATGAAATGCTAGTTGCAGCACAGGACAGGATTGAATTGGGAAATGATAATGATAGCCCGAATTGAATGTCGTTGTAGACAGGTTTGACCAACTTCCAACTAATTTATAACTTTATATAGAAGCCAAAGGGAACATTTTGGCTTAAACCAGCATTCAGCCATCAACCATAGAAAAAAGAACTTTCATTGGTCAGCTGAAAGCAATAGCGAAGACAAATACCCCCATGTACTTCACCAGTACCAAAAAATCTACTTATTTTTATAATGTACAATCCTAAAGGTCAACTCTCCATCTTGTTAATTCAAACCTTTTCAAAAAAAATCTTGTTAATTCATAAATATATAGACAGGCAAACTTAATGTTGAATCATGCTGATGGGTAATCAGAATGATGTCGCCAGAATCCATGTTGAATCATGCTGATCCTTTAATATATATGGCATACTATTACTGGAACTGCTGGACTGGACTGTTCACTGTTGGAAAGGTCATAAGCAAGAATAATGACCAGGCACAGAATCACAGAACGTCACTAAGAAGTAATCTCAATACCAACTATCAGCAAAAGGTTGGCACGGCTTGCATGCTCATCGATCACATTGAGCTGCAACAGCTAAGAACTGTCTAGCAGTAAATTAACTACAGTTAGTCGGTTAATCAGCCAAGAGTTGCAGCCGTGCAAACCAGTATTACAAACTACAGATCTAAAACTAAAACTGGGTCGTCTTTGGCACAAAAATATGGCACATCCGCATCTAGAAAGAGCTGCTAATCACTACTGCCATATCATTGGCACAACAGCATTGAGTCAAAACGGTCGCCTTTGGCACAAAATTATGGCACATCCGCATCTAGAAAGAGCTGCTAATCACTACTGCCATATCATTGGCACAACAGCATTGAGTCAAAACAATGAATTAGATTCAAATTGACTCAAAATCCTGGCACTGTGACGACGCAGAACCACATCGCGCGAGGCCAATCCTCGCGACTGGCAGTACGGACTATGACACGGGGGCGGGGGAGGTGGGATGACTCACCAGGTGGCTGGCGAGGATGACCTTGGCGCCCTTCTCGAGGAGGAACTTGATGGTGGGGACGGAGGCGCGGATGCGGGTGTCATCGGTGATCTTCTGGGCGTCGTCGAGCGGGACGTTGAGGTCAGCGCGCACGAACACCTTCTTCCCCTTCAGATCCGCCTCGCCGAGTGTGCCGACGCTCCTCTTGGTCGCCATATCACGCCCCTGCACGCACCACCACCACCAGACCCGACGCCGCGGGAGAGGGGAGGGTCAGTCAGACTCAGACGACGACGACGACAGCACACGGAACCAGACGGCGACGGATCCGGCCGGCGCCACAGGAGGGGGAGAGGGCGACTCACCGCGGGTTGGAAGAACCGGATCGAATCGGCGGACGACGAGATCGGTGCTCGGTGGTGGTGGGATGCGATGAGGTGAGCTTTGGGCGAGGCGATCGAATGTGCGGTCTGTTTTCTTTATAGACGGCGGGGTGGCAGCGGAATATTCGGCTGACATGCGGGGCCGTGCTTTGTGGGACCGAGATGGCGGTGGGAGAGCCGGCGTGGCTTGGGTAAGAGCGGCGCCTGCGGGTTTTCTGGGCCCGCGGATTGCGGATGGACGGCGCGGATTCGATGGTTTTGGAATGGGAGGCGGCTTGAGGTGGGGTGGGAGGTTCTGGAAGGGAGACCGATGCGTGGAAACTTGAAAGGCAACACCAGATGGAGATGGTGGACTGCTATGGATCGTGGTCGGTCTCGTGGGCTCTTGGCCTCCAGCGGCCCGGACCATTGTTTTCGCGCAAACTGGTTGCAGCTTTCTTCCAGCGCTGGGGCATCATTGTATCCCTGAGCCTCAACGAGATAGCGCCGTCGAGCATCGGCAGCCACGTTTCCTCTCTTCGCTGCACTGTTTGCCGGCGGCGGTAGCGATCGACCGGGCCATCTGTGTTTGTGAGGCTGCTGAGGCGCGCCCTTGGTATCCCGAAGACGAGATACGGCCGAGCGCTCCAGACGTAGAAACATTGACCAACCTCACGGTAAAAGTAAAAGGCTGTTGACCGATGCCATGTCCTTGTTATCCGGGAACTCGAATTCCGTTGAGAGAAAGAGAGAATTACATGATACATCCTAATCCTAGCAAATTTAGACTTACAAAGAAGACAAATTGGAAGGCGCGACATCCGCAGTCATAGCGAGACGGATCTTGCAAGGATCAACAATAGTACCGCAATGTAGTCGAAAACAAAGAAACCATAAGAGCAATTGAGCAAAGCAACAAAGAATGCTGACTAAAGGTGAACAAACTTAGCTGTGACCCATGACCCGCCATCTCCACTAAGCTTAGCTGCTCGAGGGCACAACTATCTCACGACCATGATGCTTAGGGGCTTGATGAGTGTTACAATGTTGACCTGACCATGGCTTGATGTCCATCGTCTTCCATTCCTTCTTTTCTAATGGAAGCCTAGGGCCAGGTGGTGGAGCATGTAGTATGCAGTAGAGGATGCATGCCTTGCTTGTACTGTCGGCAAAATGTAGAACCTTGATACTAACTCTAGAGCATGAGACCAAAATCTGAATATGGCCAGTGAACATGGTGGCCACACGACCGAACCAAGAGATGCCTCCATCGGATTCAAGGCTCCAATCTTGATGACCTTTGACGATAAGGTAGCAGGACCACTCTAGAGCATGAGGCCAAATCTGAATCTGACTGGTGAACATGGTGACCACAAAACCAAACCAAGAGATGCCACAACCAAATCCAAGGCTCCAACTTTGACGACATTCGATGGTAAGGTAGCAAAATCAATCGATGGCAACACTCCTCTAACAACAACCAATGTTGAAGGAGTATCACGTATGAGCAACCACCATGGAAGAAGCATGGAATTGGCAACCAAAAGGGACTACCATGGCAAGACATGGAGAAGCAAGATGAGTAGCCACCACGGGTCGGGATTGGGGCTACAGACCAGATGACGCTTCCATGGTAGGGCATGGGAGTGTAGGACTGGGGCTATCGATCATAGGACGCTTCCACGGCAGGGCATGGGAGTGCAGCCTGAAGCGCCTCGGCTGCCGGCTCTAGAGAAAGGTGTCATTATTAGTTACTAGTTCAATGTAGGATGCAATCTCGTCAAATGAGAGCACTCCCATCTCAAGTACTGTGTTGAGGTGAAGAATCACCTCTATAACAATGGCCAATTGAACCTTTGGCGTCGGTCATCATTCATCAAATGGAAATAATATATATGGAGAAAGCTAGCGTAAAGCTACTTGATGTGGGACCACGGACAAAAGCTCATCTGCCATGTTCATCGTCGTCCCGAAAGTGTTGATTAGAAAACAATTACATTATTGCAGTATAAAAACATCTAGCAAGTATCATACTAATATCCTTGATCCACGTTTGTCTCCCATGTTGATCTCGAAACATGGCTACCAAGGACATGCATGCTGAGGATGACGATCGGTAATGCTGCTACCCTGTTCGCTTGAGCTTATCAGCCATGGTATAATATTTTTCTCTCACAACAAAATAGCATCAACCGACTTATCAGCCGCAAAAACCAATAGCCGAACAGCCGGCTGTCTGAATGAAATATGGCATGCCAAACAAAGTTGACAAATGCACAATTGCTTTATCAAAACGGCGTGGCTAGCGTCCGGACGTCTGGATAGACGCCCGCGTAGCCCGCCCCAGTCCGCCATCGTCCCACCCCACGCGCGCACTTCGCCCCGTTGGTCATTCCCCAGACCTGCTCCTCTCTCTCCACACGGGCGGCACTCGAGAGCCAGGACCCGGCGTACCCCCGACCGGAGCACCTGTCCGACCGCACCTAGCGCTCCCATGTGCACAACCCCCCCCCCCCCCGACACACCGCGCGCACCGTCCTCCTACCCCCTGGCTCGCCTAGGCCGAACAACACAAAACACTTGCAATATGAAAAAAATGAATGCAACATATATCTGGAAAACAGATGAAACAGTTGAAAAAAAACACTTGGAACATGTGTGTGTGGAACACATGAAACATAAAAAAATAACACTTGCAACTTGCAATATGAAACCACTTGCAACTTGCAATATGAAACCACTTACTGCAACATAAGACTAAAATAGTTAAAACATTTTAGAACATACTGTTGCAACAAATATGTGAAACATATGCAACATCCAGATAAAAAATGATTGCAACATACGTCTAAAAATAGATAAAACATTTTGAACAAACACTTGCAACATGCATCTGAAACGCTTGCAACACATGCAACATATGAAACATCTCCCGATCTACTTTTACAACATCAAAATGGAATAACTGCAACATACATCTGGAACGTCTGAAACGATTGAAACATACATATGCAACATAAGGGGGGAAGGCTGGGGCCAGTCGATTCCAGCCACCGAGGTTGGAGCCGGCAGCGAGCGGCGGCATGCGAGCATCACCGCCACCAGCAGCGGCTTAGCTCGGCTGCCACCAGTGCCACCAGCACCGGTCTTGGCTCGCCTAGGCGGGCGGCACGCGCGACGAGCAGAGCGAGCACCACCATCACCAATGTAACATCCCAGATGTTAAAAAGCAACTAAAATTATGATCATGGACATCATCAAGCATAAGCATCAAGTGTCATGTCATAAATGCATTTCATGTTGCAATAATAGCTTTTATATGTTTCATACATGATGTTTCATATGTTGCATGCAATGTTAACAATGTTAATGCTTAAGGTTCTTTGTGAATTTTTATATGTGAAATTGCTTAAATAAGTAAAATTTTGTTAAAATAAAATTTGTAGTACAAATCGTGCTCTATAATGTAGAATCAAAAAGTGAAGATATTTCTAAATAAAACATGTTCAAATTGAAGCTCCAAAGTTGAATCCAGCACTGTTTCCTACACATCCATTCTTGCCTAAGTACCTGGGATTCAGTGTTTAAGTTCAAACTTTGATGAATTATTAAATAAATTTTCATGAATAAAATTTGTGGAACTTTTGTTTCATTGCTTGATAGTATACTTGGTCCATGATAATGTGTAATTGATTGATATGTTTGATAGCTGTTTGTTCACTAATTAAATCCCCAAAGTTGCTAAGCAAAAACTGTTTTTAAAACCTGAAACTGAATCTAATTTCAGTTTCACTGAACCCTTATTTGGAATTCAAAATCTCAAAATCCTGAGTTCTTTTGATCTTGGACCTGTAAGCAATGTTGGATATCTCATCAAGCTAAACAAATTCTATGTTAGGAGATCAACAAGTTTCTGTCTGGAATCTGGAGAAAATGGGTGAAGAAGAAGTGGGTTCAGACTACTACAGTATGTCGGTACCAGTGCCACGCAGCAGCTTCGCTGACGACCGCCGCCCTCGATCACCGCCTATGCACGCACGGACACACAGCTGCTCGCGGTGTCGAGTCCAAGAAGCTGCTGTCGCGTGCGGATGCCATGCCTTCGTCATTTTAGCCCGAACCGCCGACCACCTCTCCTCCTTTCCTCTCAGCTCCGCCGCCGTGCTCCTCGGCTCGCCGGCGAAATTCGCCGCCGTCTCTGCACCTCTATCTAATTGCGCTTGCCCTCAACTCCACCTCGTTCTTGAGCACCCATATGGCCTGCTCGCCTCCCCTTTCACCGCCGAAATCATCTCCAGCGCTGATCGCCGTCGCGTTCGCGTCGCCATCACCGCCGTATACCCTTACCGTGGCCAGCCCAATCCAGAGCTCCATACGCCGCGCTATTTTTTGTTTTAGAATCCTTGTGCACCGGTTATGCTCTCTGAGTTTACTGTTGATCCGTTATTCCTCAAGTTGTGCCGGAACGTCACCTCGCCGCTGTGTCCACGCCGCCGCAACCGCCCTCAACAACGGCAGTCGCCTCTGCTCCTTCCCCGCTTCAACCATCTGGTTTCGTGTAATCTCGGTGAGCTCCTGGTTGTGTTGCTCACCTCCGTTCTACCTCTACCGGACCTTCGTGGTCGGCGTGCGGCTCGCCACGCCGCCGTGGCTGGAGTAGAGCTCACGCGGTGCCGTTATAGTCAACCGTCACCTGTTCCGAGTGCAGTAGGTTGTAGGGTAGCCTTTAGTACCCTTCCCATGGTCGGAGATCTCGTCCTCGACGTGTTCCGTCTCGCCGGAGCGCCGTCGGCCGCCATGGTCGCCGTCGTGTGTGGTTCTGTGAGTTAGAAGTTCATCTGGTACCACCGGGGTGAGCGCGGGAGTGTGGGGATATCGTCGGAGTAAGTCCTGTCGCCGGGGACCTCACCGTCGGCGAGTACCCGCCAGTCAAAGGCCGACGAGCTTGCGGTCAACGTGGGAGGGTCGGTTTGACCCCGGCCCCGCATGTCAGTGAGACGAGGTAAGGCAGGGGTGGATGAGAATAGTTCTGTGCAGGAAAAATGAATTTCTCTTTTTCAGAAAATGTTATTTAGTGCTGAATCTTGTTTAATTCATAACTAACTCTAGGAATGTGGTAAAATTGTGAAACTTTTTTTGTATCTTTGTTATCATGTACTCTACCTAGGAAAAATATGAGATGAGTATTTCCAGTAGTTTTGTCATGCTTAAAAATTACCTCTTCTAATTATTAAATGGACCTTGCATGATTTTTATAAGCTAAAATAATTATGCTTTAATCATGAAACTTTTTGTATATGCTTTACATGCTTAGACCTGCCTTCACAAAAAGTTTGGTACTGTTTTGATATATTAACTTGGTTAATTAATTTAAGTATGTTAAATGTCTTTTATGTATTAATAAAAATAATAAATGATTTCTATAAATCCCTAAATGACTTTGAGGTGTATTTTGGAGTTGATTGTAGACCTTGGAACACTACTCCCTTTGGTGTTCCTTGGCAACTTAATCCTTTCCATGTTATGCTTAGAATTAACTTGTTAGTTAATAAATAAAGTAGTTTACTTAAATGACTAATTAGTTAATGCATGTAGTTAGGTCACGTAATGATCCTTGTTTGCTTTCATGGTTGATCTTGTGTAATGTTAATTAAATATTTGCCCTGCTTGACTAGTATAATATGATAAGTGTTACTTTCTTAATAACCACATAATCAACTTGTTCTTATAATAATTAAAATGCCCTAATGGAATGTTTAGTTTTATTAGTTTCTTATAATGATTATGAGTTAAGTTAAATGTTCATCTTGCTGGTCCATGTTAAGTTAATCCTTTCATGTTAATAACTAAGTAACTTGTTGGTTAATTAACCCAAATGCTTTTATGTTTATAACCCTACTTCTTTGATGAAGGAAAGTTGTATTCAACTTAAATTTGTTAGAGTTCTGTCATGCACTTGAATATCTCTCATCATGCATCATGGCATATAGTCCATCATGTTAAGCAAAGCATCATCTATTATGTGTAGTGCACGAGAGTGAGAAGATTCGTGTTGATTAAGTTTCGGAGAAGATCCATCCACCATGGTGTTGGTGCCAAGTTAACCTCAGGATATCACTGTGAAACTAACCTTCTCTATAACACAGGCAAGCCTCAGTGCATACCATCCTTCTATAGCATTTACAAATCTTTATTACACTTTAAGTCTTGTGAGATGTGCATTAAGTAATTAGGAGTTAGTCGAATACCGTTGCTGCATGATTACCTTGATATACAGATATCCTTAGTTATACCCTGCTAGTATGAATAGGTCGATACCTCTTATGCTTAGTAATGCTTAGATTTCAATAGAAGTCGAATGATGGTTTCATCGTTCGAGAGAAAATAGGTTTATCTTGCTCTTCTCAACTCTGGTTATGGGTTATGAATACCATGGTTAAGATAATGTCAAATTGAGACCGAGCAGGTGGCTTGCATCAAGAATGGAGTCTCCATGTAGTGCTTTCGCCTATGTCGATTAAGGACCGTTCGTTGTAGGCATGTTATGGTCGAGACCTTGTAGTACTGGCCACATACTCCAGTAAACCTAATACCTCGGCTATTCCAATATGTAAATGGCCGATCTGAAAGTGCATCTAGCCCTTTAGTGGGTTTTGGATGATTGAATGACAACATGATTAAAGGACTAACCCGTTTGCTAAGTGTGGACAGGTAATAGGTTATCTCACAGGTACTTAATGAAAGCCAAAATGATGTATTGTTGTATAAACAATCTAGTTCAAGAACAAGACAACAATGCAAATAGAATTCATGCAAAGGCTTATTTATTGTGGGATTTCCATATTCTATGTGAAAGCAAGCTTGTAAGAATTAATTAATGAGACATAAGGGATTGCATATGGATTGGTCTCATATTTGAAGCTTGCTAAATTGAAATGAAAAGGATAACAATACATGAATGGATGATTCAACACAAGATGTGACTTGATGGCTTGAGATGGTAAAGATAGCAAGGAAAGGCTTCAAGGTACTAAGCAAGGGTGAAGGGCAAGCGATGGCTTGGCGGCCAAAGAACCTAGCTAGGGTGAAGAAGGAAGTACTTGCATTTAGTTGAGGTACTAATCAAGCTATGATGTTCATGTTTATGTAGAGGATCAAATCACTATTAGAGTGTTTGATGGAAGTGACTTGATACATTTAGGATTATTCAAATTTGATTAATGGAATCAAGTCACATGCTCAAGATGGCTATGCTCAAGTGAAAAGATCAATATCAACATGTTAGCACCCTTATTTGATGAAGATTGAAAGGGACGGCGTCAATTCAAAAGAGATCAACTCAAGTGGTATAAATTCATTTTTCCTTTGATCTTGAGTTTGATAGGTATGTTGTACTATTAAGAGGGATGCATCATGTTGATAGATAATGTTTCATAAGTGCTCAAGCCAACCCATGTGAGTTTTGAGTATTTGAGCGACAAAAGAGCTAACTTTATTTTTGCTGGTTTGGTAATACCGGACGTGTCCGGTATTTACCCAGCAGTGGTAAAATTGTTGTTCTCGGGTTGGTTCGTTGAGAGTTCTGATGAAAGTCGGGAGTTTTGACGGTCGGGAATTCCGGCAATGGTCGGGAGTTCCGACGTCTCGCGCTTTAACTGGCTTGGAGAGTTCACTGTCCTGGTCATACCAGACGTGTTCGGTATTCATACCAGACATGTCCATTATGCACAACCAGAGGCCAACGGTTACTTTTCAAATTTGCTGAGGATCGGGAGTTTCGACGTGAGTCAGGAGTTCCGACGGTCGGGAGTTTCGGCAATGAGTCGGGAGTTCCGACACCTCACATACTTTAACTCAGTTACATGGTTTTCAAATTTGCTAAGGGTCGGGAGTTCTGACGGTCGGAAGTCCCAACATTCATCAAGAGTTCCGACGCCTCACAACATCACTGTAACTTAGTTACCATTGGTGCAGTGTAAGTCATACCGGACGTGTCCGATATTGCAACGGCTATAAAACGGCTAGTTTTTCAAAAGGGCTATAAATAACCCTAAGCCTCCACCTTTGGAGGCTGCTGATTCTGCTGATATACACACATGTTTTTTAGCCTTGCCAACTCTCCTTAACCCTCTCTTAGTGAGTGTGTGATACAAATTGCAAAATCCATTTGTGGGTTAAGAGAGAATTTGAAAAAGACACCACTTGAGCACTTGTGCATATTATCAATCTCATAATTCACATTTGTTACTCTTGGACTCTTCGGTCCTAGACAGTTAGGCGTCGCCAGAGAACACCCGAGAGATTGTGGTGTGCCACGGAAAGTTTATAATGGTTGATTCAACCGCCTCAAAATCATTTAGTGGAAGAAGGAAAAGGAGTTGGAAAAGACTCCGGCTAGAGTGACCTTCGTGGTACCCTCTAGGGCTGACCTTCGCTGGGTCACCCGTAGCCCGCTCAATGGAGAGTAGGACTCGAACGAGTCTGAACTTTTGTAAAACAAATATTGTGTCTCAATTCGTATTTCATTTGATATTTGTGTTGCTCTAGCTCTTGTACAGGTTCTCTGTGTATATTGATATCTCTACTAGGTACCTGCAGTTTGGTTTGAAGATAGAAATCGAAAGGAGCAAGTTCGGGGCTGTTCTACAGAAACCGTGCATACCGAACACGTCCGGTATTCATACCGGACACGTCCGGTATTAAAGCTCTGTGCTGAATATATTCGTTCTCTGTTCTAACTTTGTGTTGCAGGGTTGTAGCTTCTAGATATATTCTTTGTACCTTGTATACTCTATGGCTAACTTGTGAGGGATGGTACTACTCTTTATTTGGAGTTTCTATTTTGGAAACTCCCTTTACTAATCATTTCCGCATTTAAAGGTGTTAATTTTTAGAAACGCCTATTGGCATCCTAGGTCATTTCAATTGGTATCGGAGCGAGGTTCTCACCTAAAGCTTCATCGTAGTGAGAAAAGGATGTCGATGCCTATCGAGTTGGAGCCGGTGCTTCTTCAAAATGATGGTTCAAACTTTCTACCTTGGTCAATACATGTACTCAATGCTTTTAGAGACATTAGTCCTCTTATTGAGCATATTGTGGATGCAAGCATACCTCTTTCTATAGTTGATTAGAGCAACTACAAAAATTTGTCAAAAGAGGAAGAGATATGCGTGCAACTCAATGCTCAAGCTATTAATATTATTTTGAGTACGTTGAGTGTAGAGGTTCAAGGTGAGGCAATCTTCAATGGACAACCACCTTCGGAGAGTGCTCATCTCATTTGGACTAGACTTTTTGATTTATATGGAAAATCCAAATGTGATGATGCATTTGAGATCGAGTCAATGGAAAGTATGTCCATTATGTCGTCATGCAGCAAAGAAGCCTCACAAGATCTCAAGAGCACCAAGCCAGAGCAAGAAGTGCAAGTAACACATGAGTTGTTGTCTGCCTGCACATATCGGACGTGTCTGGTATGCCTACCGGACGTGTCCGGTATGGCCGAGGCAGCAGACCAGCAAGCAGTTGTTTGCAGCGATGCTCAAGCCCGGTGGCGACCAAGTAATGAGTCAACCTTAGTATCTCATGATACTCATCACTTGTGTCTCATGGCCAAGAAAAATAAGAAGAAGAGTAACAAGAAAGATCAAGAAAAGGAGAAAGCATAAGTAGATGATCAAGATGAGAGTGATGTTGAAGTTGAAGACAACTACAACCTTGATCATCTCAACCGCAAAAGCAAGAATTGTTTCTCATCTCCAAGATGGAAGAACTAAAGGCTCTAAGTGAAAGGTATAAAAAATTGTCAATTGAGCATGGTTTAGTTACTAACTCCTCTTCTAGTGTTTCACAACTAGAGAAGGAAAACTTTGAGCTCAAGGCAAGGTTAGATGAATTATCAAGCAAATATAATGTGCTACAAGCAAACTATGTTCATCTAAAGTGCTCTCATGATCAAGTAGTAGAATCAAGCATTATGCTTGAGGTGGCTCATGAGGTTATGATCACATCGGTAAAATTTTCTCAACCTCTCACACATTCACTCACTAGTACACCATCTCAATTAAATATTTCTTATACTAATGAATGTGCTCCTCAAGCAAGCCAATCTTTGATTGAGCTAAATCTCATAGAAAACATAGAGCTCAAAGAAGAGGTGAAAAGATTAAAGAAAGATGTGATTCGATTGAAGGGTAAGGAGAAAGCACAACCTTCTCAAGATAACCGTGATAACATGGTGAAGAAGCTTGAGAAGGGTTCAAACCTTGCTTCCTCCAAAACTCAACAAAAGAATCACATCTCAAGCAAGGCCAACCCAACCAAGAGCAAGAAACATGGAAAAATGATGTGCTATGGTTGTGGATTGTATGGACATGAGTGGGCTATGTGTCCACACAAGAGTTGGCCGACAAGGTTGAAGCCACCAATCAAAAGGCTTCTAACAAGGAGGCCAAGCAAATAAAGAGTGATGGACAAAGCGCTTGTCTCATGAGCAAGAAATTAGGGCATCCTACCAAGAAATGCCCAATGTACAAAGAGGCAAGAAAGGAAGCCCAAGTTGCAACAAGAAGATGCTATGGATGCAATGAGATGGGCCATAAGGTTGATAGATGTCCATACAAGCAAAGCAAGCATAGAGCAAACAAAGGCCGCATATGATATGCTTATAGAAGAAAGGGGCATCTAAGCTATGAATGCCCAAATGGTAATGCTCCTAAGCCAAACACATATGTTTATAATGATAAGCTTAGGAAGACCACAAATGGAGTTAGCACTAGCAAGGTGATGTATTCACCACAAACTAGTGCTAAAGCCATTTAGGTGCCTAAGCACTTGTTGACTAACTCAAAAGGACCCAACAAGAGTTGGGTACCAAAGTGTGCTTAGGTTAATGATGTAGGTACTTGGTGATGAGATGAAGCTCTCGGGGTGGTTGAGCAAGTAAATTAAAAATATTCACTCAATCTATCAATCAATTCTTATCATAATCTCTTATATTGTTGACCCATAGATAATTTAATGAATATATCATTTACTTCATCATCACCATTGAGAACAAGTACCTAAACCTCACATAAATAGCCACTTTATTTGTTTTGTGCTCAATGACTCACAAATAGGCATATTTGTGAAAAATATGAAAGTGGCTAATTAGTTTTACTTGATAGTTATCATGTTTGCCATATGACGCTTTTAATAATTCTCTACTAAAGCAATTCATTTGTTGAGATTCAAGTACACAACAAATAATAAAGCCAAACAAAGAATTACAAGCAGCGAATTAATCGGTTCTGTCCTGCACGTATCGGACGTGTCTGGTATTACTATCGGACGTGTCCGGTATGGCCAGGGACAGAAAGTCAGTGCTTCTGTTCTGAGTATTCCGAACATGTCCGGTATGCCTACCGGACGTGTCCGGTATTGCAGCAATTAGAACACAATTTGAATTACAACTGAGTCTTTGATCCGTATATTTTCATATATCCATAACTTACTCAGAAGCTTGTTATTTATCAAAACTAAGTGGATTGTGAGCATCTCTTGAACTCAATTGTAAATATGGCAATTTTATTAGGTTTATGGTCAAAATGGAAAATTGGCTCTCAATTTCTTAATAGAATAAAAATGCTTGTTGAAAGTCATTCAAATTACATGAAGCACTTATTTAGGGGGAGCTAAATTTCTATTTTCCACCATTGTGGACTAACAAATTTATCTAGCATTCTCTGTAGTTCTTTGGATGAAAATTGATTTAGAATCTAGCATGATTATTTGGCAATCAAGGTCAACATAAAGACTATCATGCCATGGATCCTCTTAGTGGTATTCTTATGGACTCAAGGCAAAGGTATGTTTTTACATACATGCATTATAAGTGTATCTAAGGCCCTTTATATGTTAGAATGTGCATTTGTGTGACATAGGCGAGATGTTTTTCAAAACCCATAACTAGCATGTTTAGGTGGTGTGAATTTAAAAAACTATTTGAATCTTGGTCTTTGTGACCTAGCCTTGTCATATGATGATTATAGCTCTCCTTGATTGTTTGATTGGCTAATCACACATGGCATGGCTTTCTTAAGTCCACAATCTACTTTGTCTCACTCTATCTCTCTCAAGTAAGTGAAATCTTGTTTATGCCAAATATTTGGATAAGAGAAAATCATTTTATGGCATTGGATAAAAAAAGTGATGATACTCAGTTTGGATCAAGATTATATATCTTTTTGGACTGAGAAATAACAGAAAAGGGGATTGGAAGATAGAAAACACATTTTGGAATAACTTGGGACAGCCCGCGTATACCGGACGTGTTTGGTATTATACTGGACATGTCCGATATGAGCGGGGCTATAAAACTGAGCGTACCCCTTCGGCCCAGACAGGCTTGTCTCCTTCCAACCAACCCAGCCGCCGACTTCTTCCTCACCTAGGGCGACCGAGGACTTCACCAAGAAAAAGGAGAGAGGGAGATTGCATTAGAGAAGGCTTGCATCAAGGTTGAAAGCGCGGGGATTTGGATTTCATATCGCCTTCTCATCTCTCCTCTCAAGGTACCCTAACCACGGACCTCGTCCGATCTACATAGTCAATGCATGATTTTGAAATTCTTTTAGTCAATATGCTGCATTAGTGATATAGAAGCAAAGCCCAAAGTTTGGAATTGATCCGTGATGGTTTGAATCGAGGAACCCTAGTTAGGGTTGCTAGGCGCCCATATCGGACGTGTCCGGTATGCTACCGGACGTATCTGGTATGGCCTAGCAGAGCAACTCCTCTGCTTCCTTTTGATTCAATCCAATATAAGAATTGTATGTTAGGCTTAGCTTCTTTTGTATCTTTGTTTTGCAAACCTATTGACAATTGTGTGTCAAAGATGGATGTAAAACCATGGATCAAAGATTCTACGTCTAAATTGCAATTCGAGATTAAATTTTGGGCATGTATCTGAAATTTCTTGAAAATCTTTAGATACAGGACAACATCCATGAGTGGACGATAGGAGCCGAGGTCTAAGCACAGACATGATCCCGCACTTGAAAAGTACAAGAAGGCAAGACAGGAAATGCATCCTGGATTCAAGCCAACCAGCAAAAGGTCTACCAGAGCTGTCTCTAGTGCAGCACCTCAGTATGTAGAGGGATCAGGGAGCTCTTCTTCTAACACTGACACTGATGAGTTCAGAGTGGAGTCTAGAGAAGAAAGAAAGAGGAAGAGCATTGATAGTGGATCAGATGGTGATAGCTCAGATGAGGAGTAGGAGATTGAGGAGGAGCCAGTTCCTCCAGTTCAGCACCAGCCTGGTCAGGGTATGCATTATGGTCTCCTTGAGACATGTTTGCTAAATGTGCCCTTTTATGTTCCCAGAGTTGACTACAGGGGAAAGGGTATGACCAGGAGAGCTAGAGATGAGCGAAGGGTTGATCCAAGGGGCTTACCTAAGGTTTAGTACGATCACCGCTTCTAGGCGGCTTTTCACTTGGACTTCTACTCTAGTGTGATTCTCACTAGGAACCCAGTGATTGCTAGGTCTCAGTGGATTGACTGGCAATATATTAGAGAGTTGCAGAAGGCCTCAGTCGATCATGCCATTGCCATATGCCAGTGCATAGGAGTTTATGAGATCATGGAGTTCTAGCATGACTAGAACATTGAGGTAGTAGCTCAGTTCTATGCTACTCTGTTTGTTGAGGAGGATGAGAGGCGGATGCACTGGATGCTTGAGGGCCAGTGGTATAGTGTTGACTATGATGTTTTTGCCGCCTAGCTTGGCTTCTCAGAGGATGATCTCCAGAGGGACAGGATCCACACCGAGCAGGTTTTACCTCCTGAGTAGCTCGCCTATATGTATCCACCAGGAGGTGAGAGAGGAGCAGTGGGGAAGGTTCTTGGTCTTCACCCTACTTATAGGTACCTGGATAGGATGTTCAGGAAGACTATTGACTGTAAGGGTGGAGACAAGGGCAATATTGTAGATTACTCTAGGAACCTGCTCCATAGGATGGCACCTAATGCTCGGCCGTTCAGCGTATTTAACTTCATTTGGTCAGAGATCAGGAGTATGGGAGAGAGGCCACTTAAGGGATGTGGATTTGCTTCCTATATCATGTATATGATTGAGCAGGTGACAGGGCACACATTTGAGTATGACAAGATTCACAAGGCCCTGAAGATTGTTGTAGATCTGCCTAAGATAGGGTTACCTCCAGCAGGACTAGGAGGAGCAGCAGCAGCACCAGAGGCAGATGCACCTGAGAGTGGTGCACCAGCAGGAGCTTCACCTTCACCACGTGCTCCTTCATGTTCTACTTCATGCCGTGGCAGTCCTCCCTTGCCTATCCGTAGGCTTTTCAGCTCCATATTTGGGATGTGCCGGGACATCCAGACCTAGCAGCAGAAGGAGAGGGAGGCTAGAAGGAAGGATACTCAAACCTTGAAGCAAATTGCTTCTAGGCTTGAGCTTGATCCTCCTAGGTCTCCACTCTCAGATGAGGTAGCTAGTGAGCCTGAGTCTGAGGAGCAGCTGCAGGCCAGGTACGATAGAGAGTATGCTGAGTTCATTCAGCAACAGCAGCAGCAGCAGGCGCTAGACCACCCTAATACTCTACCACTACAGGCTCATGTGCCTACTCACTCTCAGCCATGTCCTAGTTCTATAGATGTCTATGCTTTTGACTAATGGAGTGACCTCACTGGTGGCAGCTACTACGGGTCTGCTGGCTATGACCCGTCCGGCGCAGGTGGTTCTCGTCTAGCTGGTGTTTCATGCTCAGATGACGATAATGCTGGGAGAGATGAGGATGATGATGAGTGATGCCAGAGATCAGATACAGCTTGCAGCCCCTTTTGTCCTTAGTTTGTCATTGTTGGGCCTTTGTGGTGATGGATGACAAAGGGGAGAGAGACTGATTAAAGCTTCAGGATATTTGTTTCATTTGGCTTACCTTTGTACCTGATGATATGTACTACAAGCTGTAGTTTTCGTTTTTGAGCTTCATTGATGTATCTTGAGTTTGAGATAGTTTGTATGAGCTTCATTGATGTATCTTGAGTTTGAGACAGTTTGTATCTTGTGAGAGATGAGACTCACTTATGCTTTATCTATGTATCTCTTGAGACATGATCTTTATTTATATATCAGTGGTTTCTGGACTTGAGAAAATGTGTAATGAGTGCTATGTGTGACATACATGTGTTGTATTTGTTTTCATAAGGTCTATGCATGCTAGAGTGAAAATAATTGATGTGATGTCTTTATATTTATTCTTGTGTGATATATCTTGTCATATGCATCATAGTTTTACTTCATCACACACACATGCACCCCATGGATGCAATGATTTAGGGGGAGTCTTCTATATGTTTTAGTATGTGCAATTGACATTTGAGGTTGTTTTGTGAATTCTAATCATAAGCACATATTAAGGGGGAGCCTCTCATAAATCATTGAACACAAAAGTTTAAATGTTTATATTCTTTTGTAAGCTTTAATCAAGTTGTCATCAATCACCAAAAAGGGGGAGATTAAAAGTGCATCTAGCCCTTTAATGGGTTTTAGATGATTGAATGACAATATGATTAAAGGACTAACCTGTTTGCTAAGTGTGGATAGGTAATAGATTATCTCACAGATATTTAATGAAAGTCAAAATGATGTATTGTTGTATAAACAATCTAGTTCAAGCATAAGACAACAATGCAAATAGAATTCATGCAAAGGCTTATTTATTATGAGATTTCCATGTTCTATGTGAAAGCAAACTTGTAAGAATTAATTAATGAGACATAAGGGATTGCATATGGATTGGACATAAGGGATTGCATATGGATTGGTCTCATATTTGAAGCTTGCTAAATTAAAATGAAAAGGATAACAATACATGAATGGATGATTCAACACAAGATGTGACTTGATGGCTTGAGATGGTGAAGATAGCAAGGAAAGGCTTCGAGGTACTAAGCATGGGTGAAGGGCAAGCGACGGCTTGGCGGCTGAAGAACCTAGCTAGGGTGAAGAAGGAAGTACTTGCATTTAGTTGAGGTACTAATCAAGCTATGATGTTCATGTTTATGTGGAGGATCAAATCACTATTGGAGTGTTTGATGGAAGTGACTTGATATATTTAGGATTATTCAAATTTGATGAATAGAATCAAGTCACATGCTCAAGATGGCTATGCTCAAGTGAAAAGATCAATATCAACATGTTAGCACCCTTACTTGATGAAGATTAAAAGGGACGGCGTCAATTCAAAAGAGATCAACTCAAGTGGTATAAATTTATTTTTCCTTTGATCTTGAGTTTGATAGGTATGCCGTACTATTAAGAGGATGCATTATGTTGATACATAATGTTTCATAAGTGCTCAAGCCAACCCATGTGAGTTTTGAGTATTTGTGCGATAAAAGAACTAACTTTATTTTTGCTGGTCTGGCAATAGATACCGGACGTGTCCGATATTTACCCAGCAGTGGTAAAATTATTGTTCTCGGGTTGGTTCGTTGGGAGTTTCGACGGTCGGGAGTTCTGGTAATGGTCGGGAGTTCTGACGTCTCGCGCTTTAACTGACTTGGAGAGTTTACTGTCCTGGTCATACCGAACGTGTCCAGTATGCACGACCAGAGGCCAACGGTTACTTTTCAAATTTGCTGAGGGTCGGGAGTTCCGACGTGAGTCGGGAGTTTCGGCAATAAGTCAGGAGTTCCAACATCTCACATACTTTAACTCAGTTACATGGTTTTCAAATTTGCTGAGGGTCGGGAGTTCCGACGTGAGTCGGGAGTTCCAACGGTCGGAAGTCCTGGCATTCATTGAGAGTTCCGACGCCTCACAACATCACTGTAACTTAGTTACCGTTGGTGCAGTGTAAGTCATACCGGACGTGTCCGGTATTGCAACGGCTATAAAACGGCTAGTTTTCCAAAGGAGGCTATAAATAACCCTAAGCTTCCACCTTTGGAGGCTACTGATTCTGCTGATATACACACACGTTTTTTAGCCTTGCCAACTTTCCTAAACCCTCTCTTAGTGAGTGTGTGATACAAATTGCAAAATCCATTTGTGGGTTAAGAGAGAATTTGAAAAAGAGAGCAAGCCACCACTTGAGCACTTGTGCATATTGTCAATCTCGTGATTCGCATTTGTTACTCTTGGACTCTTCGGTCCTAGACGGTTAGGCGTCACCGGAGAGCACCCGAGAGATTGTGGTGTGCCACGGAAAGTTTGTAACGGTCGATTTCGCCGCCTCAGAATCATTTAGTGGAAGTAGGAAAAGGAGTTGGAAAAGACTCTGGCTAGAGTGACCTTCGTGGTACCCTCTAGGGCTAACCTTCGTTGGGTCACCCGCAGCCCCCTCAACGGAGAGTAGGACTCGAACGAGTCTGAACTTCGGTAAAACAAATATCGTGTCTCAATTCGCATTTCATTTGATATTTGTGTTGCTCCAGCTCTTGTGTAGGTTCTCTGTGTATATTGATATCTCTAGTAGGTACCTACAGTTTGGTTTGAAGATAGAAATCGAAAGGAGCAAGTTCGGGGCTGTTCTGCAGAAACCATGCATACCGAACACGTCCGGTATTCATACCAGACACGTCCGGTATTAGAGCTCTGTGCTGAATATATTCGTTCTCTGTTCTAACTTTGTGTTGCAAGGTTGTAGCTTCTAGATATATTCTTTATACCTTGTATACTCTGTGGCTAACTTATGAGGGGTGGTACTACTCTTTATTTGGAGTTTTCATTTTGGAAACTCCCTTTACTAATCATTTCCGCATTTAAAGGTGTTAATTTTCAGAAACGCCTATTCACCCCCTCTAGGCGGCATCCTAGGTCCTTTCACAATCGCGTACTGGGAGTGGAGAGATGGTGAGAATAGCGTGTACACATCCTGTGAATCCATCGTCAAATGGCATAGGGAGGTAGAGTACTGTACTCTCGGGTAACATCAGTGTTCGCCTAAACGGATTAAACGACCGTTTAAACGGTCAGTAAACGGTAAACGATGGTAAACTGTTTTGTTTAGGGGATAAACAAAAATTAAATTGTTGACCGTTTAAACAGAAAAAACGGTCTAAATGGCCTAAACGGAACGGAGATAAACAATATTAAACGGGCTAAACAGCTGTTTAAACGACTGTTTAGGCGAACACGAGGTAAATCTAGTTCAGTTTTGTATGGATAAATTTATATACTTAAGTTTATTATATTTATAAATGTGTACACTTGATATGTTACATGCATAAATATCTATATTTGGTTCTTTTCACATGCATAAATATATATACATACCAAAATAATTGATTTTTACTCGGATAAATATGTATAAATGCTAGAATACTTGATTTTTTACATGCACATATATAATTATATGTATTTTTTAAGTACAAAACTGTTTAGACCGTTTAACTTCGTTTAAACATCGTGTAAACAGCCTAAACGCTAAACGAAGGGCGACCGTATAAAGACCGTTTACCGTTTAGGAAAACATTAGGTAGCACTGGACCCGTTTATGTTTTGGAGGATCCAAGTGAGGGTTAATATATGTAGGTCTATGACCTGCATATATCGTGTGGTAATGAAACCCTAGCTAGGCCTAATCGATTCGAATCGTCGTGCTCCTCGGTTATGGAGACTCGAGCCTTCGACCACTCATCGTAGTTAATCCATGAAACATGGTTACTGATGGATATGAGATGATATAAGTTGAGAAGAGATGTGATGATTAATGAAGTGCTTGAGCTAGAATAGGTGCTAATTGGATACTGATAATGACTTAATACATAGCTAAAAGATTAAAAGTAAGGATCCACTTGTAGTGAGCTTTTCTGTAAAAGTAATTCTTGCTTCAAACTTTCCATTAATCCAGCATACTCTTGGAGTCTTTTCTTTTAGTCGGGTAATACTTGTTGAGTACCCTCAAGTACTCAGGATTTGTTAATCCTTGTTGTAGGACCTGACTTAAGCTGCTAATTGAGGTCATGTTGATGGGCTCGACATGATCTGGCCCCCTCTTCTACTTTAGATGCTTCACCTAGGTTGCTTCCATGGTTCTACTCATCAGTTGGAACTTAGTTAAAGGTTTCATCTAAGCATGTTTTATAAACTAATGTTATAAGTCTTCTGCACTTTGATGTAAGTTATTTTTGTACCAACTACTGTAATGTTGTGGTAACTCCATGTTGATCCTGTATGAGTTGTAAAATATGGATGATTCGGGGTTCCCCGAGGACACCCGACAGACTACCGGAATTATCTGGCTTTCATGTGCAGCAGCAGAGGTCTTAAGGACAATGACAGGTGCATATGGGCCATATAATTTGGGTGGTTCTGCCACAATCAGCGACCGCGATGGGAGAGGGCGAGAAGCACTCGCGGTGTAGTTGGGGTGAGGACGAGTGGATGAGTGGTCGTTGGGCTTTGTCGAGGCCCACCATCAGCACCATCCGGGCAGACGAACACCCAATACCCAGCATTACTGTCATAAAAAACTACTCCCTCTTCGCAAGATGTATTAGATTGTTTTGATTTTATTCCCATCTCAAACTTCTTTAGTCTTAGCTAAATTTCATATATTTTTTAACATCTTTAAAACACCAAATGAATGAATTATCGAGACATATATTAATTTAATTTTGACTTGGGGATATGCTACATGTTAAACATGTATGATGTATCTAATCTAAACGTATCTAAACCTTGAACAAAGGGGCCACATGTATCCCTTGGCTGCACCTTCAACAAATCAACACTTATCTAAACATAAAAGCACAAGTCACATGTATCGGTTTGGAAGTGGTAATTCTCTTCGTGGCTGTTTGGATCCTTTTATTTGGTGAAATTAAAATCTACTTAATAAATTAGACTATTTGACTTAGAATTTAACATTTCATCACTTTTTAAAGTTCACATATAAGTCTATCTTAAATTTATAGGGTGAGAGATGTAAATTAA
This sequence comes from Miscanthus floridulus, assembly GCF_019320115.1. Lineage (NCBI taxonomy): Eukaryota > Viridiplantae > Streptophyta > Magnoliopsida > Poales > Poaceae > Miscanthus > Miscanthus floridulus. The sequence continues at coordinate 20,952,869 of NC_089586.1, read as the reverse complement.
TTCTATAAATTATTATCTTATGTTTCTACTTTACAACTTATAAGGGCACCCGCAATAGTAAGAGTTAGCTACTAGCTCTAAGCCAGCCTCTTTAATTGTGTTAGCTTTTAACAATGGCTTATAGTATGATTAAGCCCACATGAAACTCTCACATATTCTTAAAATGTGTGTATAAGCTTAGCTCTTATCAAGAGCTAGCTTTTCTCTCCCTTCCATTAAAATATGAAAAAATGCTTAGAGCTGGCTTATGAGCCACCTATTGCGGGTGCCCTAACACCCTCTTCAACTCACTCTTCAATGACAGAAATGCAACACATAAGTATCTTTCTCATATATATAGTCAACAATAATATACAAATATAATCCATATACAATCATATTAGCTTAATTAATATGTACCTAAATTATGATTATTAAAATAAATTCAATTTCAAGGATCCTAACAGGTACAGCTTCTCTTGGCTACAAACCAAATAACTGGCGTAGGCTTCGATCTTTTGGTCAAAATGGTGGCAAATTTCAAATTTCATGCCCCAAAAGCTAGGTTGTGTTTAGTTCGCGAAATTTAGAAATTTAGCTACTGTAGCACTTTCGTTTTTATTTGGCAATTAGTGTTCAATCATGGACTAATTAGGCTCAAAACGTTCATCTCGCGATTTTCAACCAAATTGTATAATCAATTTTTTTTTTTTTGTCTATATTTAATGCTCTATGCATGTATTGTAAGATTCGATATGATGGCCACTGTATTACTTTTTGGAAAAGTTTTTAGATCTAAACACAGCCCTATTGGCTAGTAGTATCAATGCCATGTACGGATGTACCACACTCCTGCTATTTTTTTTTTGGCTGTTCTGGTTCGAAAGACGATTAGACGAAGTCCTGATGAAAATTCGCTTCCGCTAGTTTTTTTTTTTTTTTTAGGGAAATTCGCTTCCGCTAGCTGCCGAGGCCAGGCGAGACGAGCCCCCACTCTTACGTCGGCCCAGGATATTCTATCAGACAAGCTCAGCCCAAAATTAACCCAATTGTAGCCCAAAGCAAAACCCTAGAAGTAAGCAACGTCGATGGCCCATTAAACCCAACGGTCCCAGATCCCCCACACCTCCATCCGACGGCGGTCACGCCACGTGCTCACCTCATAAGAAAGATAAGGGTTTCCTCCCACCACTCCTTCCCCTCCAACCCCAACTACCGGCGGCGTCCAGCGGCGAGCGGCGGCGATGACGACGAGCCTGAAGAAGAACCGGAAGAAGCGCGGGCACGTGTCGGCGGGGCACGGCCGCATCGGCAAGCACCGGAAGCACCCGGGAGGTCGCGGTAACGCCGGAGGCATGCACCACCACCGCATCCTCTTCGACAAGTACCACCCGGGCTACTTCGGCAAGGTGGGCATGCGCTACTTCCACAAGCTCCGCAACAAGTTCTACTGCCCTTCGGTCAACGTCGAGCGGCTCTGGTCGATGGTGCCCGCCGACAAGGCCACGGAGGCGGCCGGCGGGGACAAGGCCCCGCTCGTGGACGTGACGCAGTTCGGCTACTTCAAGGTGCTCGGCAAGGGGATGCTGCCGCCCAAGCCCATCGTCGTCAAGGCCAAGCTCATCTCCAAGGTCGCCGAGAAGAAGATCAAGGCTGCTGGAGGCGCCGTCCTGCTCACCGCATAGGTCTTTTTGCATCTTGTTTAACCTATCTGTGCTAAGAATTTTTCGTGGATCATCCGATCATGTGTTGTGAGACAGTGTCTTGTGATTTATATGAGACCCCGGTTTTGTGCACTTGGTAACGAATGCGAGTTCAATTCCTTCAAATATTTCCGATACGGCCCTTGTAGTTGATACTGATATATCTGGATTATATCATACATGCATTTCTTATGGGTAGATGTTTGGTATTTCTCTGATACGGCTAATTGTGTGGGATTGATGCAACAATGTAGGACTGTGATTCAAAGAACAAAGTCTTGACTCCTATTCTAGTAGCCTTCACAGGAGATTCTTTCTATCAGTGCATGGTGTCTTGCATTGTATGGTAGGGGTGGCATGGCAATTGGCTATGTTTCCCATAGGTTGTTTGATAGTTTATGGTGGTGAATTGACTATGTTTCCCATAGGTTGTTTGATAAAAGATGCCGCTTAGTTTATGATGGTGAATTTGATTCTGCTGTGGTCATGCGTGAGGCACATTCACTATGACGTGTCATTAGTGTTCTGCTTTGTGGTAGACTCTGGGTTGCTAATGTTATGATCTTGACCAGATTTGTAATGATCATGGTGCAAAGTATTTTTTAGGTAGAAGAACCTTAAGCTTAGACAGTCTGCTCTGAAAAAAAAGGGGCTTACCTAGTGCAGAAAGCTCTCGCTCGGGGTGTGGGGAAGGGTGTCAGTGGCAAGCCTTACCCTCGCCTGGGCAATGCGAGGAGACCGCGACTCGAACCCGGTACCTTCCGGTCACAGGCGTAATCACAGGCGTAAGACTCTACCGCTTGCACCAGGCCCGACAATTGCTTGAGACAGTCTGCTCTGGAAGCGTTCTTTTTTTTTGTTTTTGTTTTGGCCGTGTGGTGAGATTTGTGACTATTCTGCCTTTTATATATGCTGTGCTCTTAGGAAAACCAATTGCTGGGAATTGTGAATCCATAGTTCTTCAACTTTGCAAGGGACGAGATTTTGAGCTGCTGTCAGCAAGCGCTTGTTGATATTTGTTATCTTTTTGTGTGAATGTACGAAACTTCTGTTGGTTCGGAAAACGGTTCTCGGCTCTGCTACATGAGAATCGTTCCACTGTTTGCATGATGGTGCTTCGTTGCTTTGCGTGTTCGGTCTCAATTTCTCATTCGTGCTTGTTCTGAACAGCTTGCTCGAAAACCTCGTTCAACAAGATGGAATCGTTTGCAGGCAAATGCTCAAAATACAGAAATATGCTTTAGGGTCTGCTATCAAACAGACCCTAAACACGAACTAGCTCCAACGAACCAGCATCAGCGTGAAAATGTTTTTAGAGGAAACAACAGTGTGCAAACTTGATTAATTGATCATTGCTCTAGCTATCAACCCAGGTTCGAAAGCTGGCACCTTCTTATTTCAAAGACATAGGGGAGTCTTCTCCTATGGTTCAGTTTTTTTTTTAATCATTGCTCTAGCTAGGAGCAATAATAGGTGACAAGACTAAGGACAAAAACTAAGTGTTGATAAGAAATAGATAAATAGATGAAATTGGAGTGTCCTGGGGGCTTCATGGTCTCCAACAAGTATAGTAGTATTTCTTATGGTGAAATTAAACCACACATGTAATGGGGAGGAGATTTAGGAGACCAGGTATACTCTTCACAATATGATATACTTATTGTAAGGAAAAATTGCACGGAGGGGGTGTTCTGCTCTTATTTGATGTTTGCAGGAAGGTTTCAATACAGAAGGCTTAACAAAGTCAAAGTCCTAGGTAACTAAACACTAATGGTCCTCCCTGTGTTCATTCTAATTAAGGGCTGGGCCTACTGGCCTAGGCACGTGCAAGACGTGCGACCAAACAGGGCCCCTAATTTTCAGCACTTTAGTCCATTAGGCCTACTAATCTACAGTATATCCTAAAACTTCTTCATTCTTAATTATTTTTCTCCATTCAGTTTTCTTTCTCTTCTAGCTAGACCAACAATATTTATGATACTAAACATTGACGAGGGAGTAACAACTAACTAGTACCGCAGTATAAATCTGGTTATTTGTGTGTCCTGGGGAGGCTTATGTACATTATTACACGGGAACAAATTCATAGATATATCTAGACAGGTAAATTCGTGTTACAAGTACCTACATGTGTAATAAAACTAATAAATAGGGACTCCCAACTTAGCAGAGGTAAGGTGAATCGTGCTATGATTAGGCTACTCTAAAAATGAAGCAGTGTATCAACATCATAACCAGGAATAACGAAGCAGATTAGCAGATCAGTTCATAGATGTAATATAATGCAGCTGAAACAATCTCTATGCCATAGATTTACGGATTTACCTGTCCCGGAAGATGATAAACACAGAGGCTCCTATGGCTGTAGGCATCGCCAACAGCAGCAGTGTCAAGTGCATCGTGGGCTTAGTAGTGGTCCCGGTGGTGTGGTACACAAATTCGGACGCAAGCGCCACGGTTAAGATCCAAACGCATATCGTTTCTCCTCCTCGATTTTGGTGGCGCTGCGCCGCTGCTAGGAGCTTCTTCACGCTGAAGAAGAGGCCGACCATGGTGCAAGATGCGGAAACAATGAAAAAGACGGTATCAGTGTCTCCCCAGGAGCGGTAGGTCGCCGTGGCGCTGTTGAAGCTTAGGAAAGAAAACCCGACGAGTACGGGCAACCCGTGGCCAGCAGGAGCGGCCCCTGGACGACCCTGGGCTGGACGGCGTCTGCCGAAGTTTGGGAAAATCAGATCTGGACCGCGTCGGCCGCCCACAGCATCCATTGGACGCCCCTGGACTGGAGGCGGACCACGGATGCCGGAGTCGGAGCCCTGCTGACCCGAGCTCTCCTCAAGATGGCCGACGACGGCGGCCATCTTGAGGGCCACATGAGCCGGCGGCGGAAGGACGCCGGCGTTGCGCGCTTGCTGAGTCGGACTGTCGCCAGGGCTGACCGACGGCGACATCATGTTGGAGCTGGGTAGCTAGCTGCCTGAGATCGAGAAATCGAGCTCGAGAGTAGAGAGGACCGGAAGGAGACGATGGCTCGTGCCTGATTTTGACTGATTGCTTCTACTTCGTGATTACGCGCTTTGAACAGCACACAAGCAGAAGGTGGCAAAAGTCACTTTTTTACAATCTTATATTAAACTAACACGAGTGCTGCAGTTAAGGTTACGTAATGTATGCACGCACTTATAATTTGGTCCCTTTCTTTGTAAATCTTAATTAATTTTACGACCACAGCCGATGAATTTTCGCAAAATATTCGACGGACAAACATTCGAATTAAAACGTTCGGCCCGAGCTGGACACGAAATAAGCCCGGCCCAAAATACTCGAACCACAGGCCCAGCAAGGTCCGGCTCATGTGACGTCCCTCGCCGGCAGTGGCCGGCCGCGGACGACGCCACGACGACCAGAACCACTCCACCACCCCTTGCTCACCTCCGCGACCCGGACCAATGGCGACGCCAACGGCCTCATCCAACTTACCCCTCGCTACCGCCTCCGCCTCCGCCTCGACCTCCTTCCCCGACCGCTTCCTCCGCACACCGTGCACGCTCCGGCGCCGCGCTTGGCCCCGCCTGCGGGCGGGCTCTGTCAAGGAGTGGCGCGAGTTCGAGGACGACGCGGGCGCCGTCAAGGAGTGGCGGGAGTTCGAGGACGCCGTCAGGAGGAAGGACCTCCCCCGCGCGCTCCGCTTCCTGCAGTCCGTGGAGCCCGCGGCTGTGGCAGCGCCGGGGACTGCGGCGGTGCAGGTCGCGGTCCCCGTGCCGCCGGGGCGTGACTGGGAGGTGCTCGACGCCTGCATCGACGCCGACGACATGCGCCTCGTCGGCCGGGCATACCAGTTTCTCGTCGACCGCGGGGTCCTCGCTGGCTTCGGCAAGTGCAAGAACATCGGTGAGTTGGGATTTTGGGAACGCAGTTGCGAAATGCCTTTCACGATTTCGACATGGCACCGAATTAATACGTTCAGCTTCTAAGCTGTTTGTGAAATGGGGTTGTAGAACTTGGCATGTGCTGATTTGATTGATATAGTCATTTACTATGACGCCTCGCCATTTGAACTTGTCTTCAAGTTTATCATTTAACTGCCTTTCAGATTGACTGTATATATGTATTCCTTTTTCTACAGTTCTGGAAGGGCCGAGAGAAGTGACACCAACGGTTTTGAAGGAGATGACTGGTTTGGAAGGTGAGGATAGAGACAGTGTCCCTGTCCCCTCTCTTCCACTGTGCTGTGATATTCTACACTAAAAAATTGCAGTGGTTTCCAGTTACTACATAGCAGGAAGTTCAGGCAGCACTTTTTTCTTTTATTAATCTAAAACGTGAAAACTCTACTGCAACATTCTTTAGCAAAACAAGCTGACAGAGCTGTTTCAAAGGAACTTTAGCTCATCTATTGTGATCTATTACCACTATGGCATAAACGTATATATTTTTTAATTTATTAATTTCTTCAGCTGAAAAACTTGCGCCAAAGAAATGGGGTCTTTCTGGAAGTTCTCCGTATGTGCTCGTTGGATTTCTTGGAGGTGTATCCTTTCTACTAACACAAGGGGTTGATCTACGGCCTAAATTGGGTGCTGTATTGGGATTAGCAACAGCCGATGCATTGTTTCTTGGTGGTACTTGTCTCGCTCAAATCTCATGTTTCTGGCCTCCATATAAACGTCGGATCCTTGTACACGAAGCAGGCCATCTTCTTACCGGTATGGATTTACCTTTTCCTACCTTTTTGCTCTCACATTATTCATTGGCTCCCGTTTTATGAGAATAGTTTTCGCTTTAACTTCTCCGGTATGTAATTTGTAATTTATCTGATTTCTGAGATTCTACTTGAGTAATGTTCTTACTTTGCACTTATTTATAGCCTATCTAATGGGCTGCCCGGTACGAGGAGTCATTTTGGATCCATTTGTGGCATTGCGAATGGGCATCCAGGGCCAGGTACAACTATTGTTAGTTTTGATACTGTGGCTATCTATCTGTTGCGCTTGGTTGTCTATTATCCAATGAGGCAGTGTAATTTCTGTCCCTTCAAAACTTCACCACACTTTTTGAGGGCTAGGCCTTAACATGGATTTTTTGCACAAGATCTTTTCTGTTCTGCAAGATTTGTTATCAATGTTCAGACAACTATACATTATCATTGGTATTGTTGTGTATCCAAACTGCTCTCTCTCTCTCTCTCAAAATGTGACGAATGATGTTGTATATTTTTTAGGTTTGATATTATCCTTAAGGTAGTTAAGTTCTCATGAGATTTGAGGTCACATGATCACATCTGTTTTTTTTCTTGGCTCACCGTATTACACTTGTAGTTGATTATTAGATTTTCTGGCTTTGCATTATATACACTTGTAGATGTGTTGCATTCCTTTTTCTTCTGGAGGATCTCAGGCTCAGCTATCGTGCCATTCCCATTTTGGTTTTATCACCTCATGCCCTTTATATATATCCCACATGTTATAGAACTCTCATGGGTGCTTCAGTACCTCTGCAGGCAGGGACTCAGTTCTGGGATGGAAAGATGGAAAAAGAACTAGCCGAGGGTCATCTATCAAGTACTACATTTGACAGGTACATAAACTACTTGTTTATCTGAATGTTGGCAATTGGAATTCTCGGACATCAGTTGACTTTTCGAAATTGGCAGGTACTGCATGATTCTGTTTGCCGGAATTGCTGCTGAAGCACTTGTTTATGGGGAGGCAGAAGGTGGAGAAAATGACGAGAACTTATTCAGGAGTTTGTGCATTCTACTGAACCCACCGCTTTCTGTTGCACAGGTTCATACTATTTTGCTGTTATCTTGTATGTCTTACTTATTTCTGAATAGACCTTTATGATTCATCAGTGTTTCTCCACTGCTTATCAGATGGCAAACCGAGCTCGTTGGTCAGTCATGCAATCTTATAACCTCCTGAAGTGGCACAAGAAAGCTCATAGAGCTGCAGTCAAAGCACTGGAAGACGGGCATAGTCTCAGCATTGTAATCAGAAGGATAGAAGAAGCCATCGCCTCTGACAGAAAATACGACCATTAATCCTTTACATGTGTTCCTGCCAATCAAGCTTCCTTGGCACCTTTCACAAGATGCAGAGAAGGGCTTTCATAATTTGCAGAGTTTTTTTTTTTTTTTGGAAAGGTAAAGCACAAAGGGTTAGTGTCATAGTGTGTATTGGAACAGGAATGACGCTTTTGAAAGGAAGGCGAGCGATCCTGAAGTGAATAGTGGAGACCTGAGCATATGATGGACGGACTAAATCTGCTGATGCATTTGTCGGAGATTCCAAGGAACTCAAAAAGTTAATTGAACTATTGATGAGTATGTAAACAGGTAGGCATAGAGATAAAGGCCCTGTTCGCTTTGCTGAAAAGCCATGGCTGAAAGTACTGTTTGCTGATTTATTGTAAGAGAAAAACATTGTTTGTTCGATGAAATAGTACGGCTCATAAGACAAGCGAACAGGGCCAAACAATGGAGCACATTATACATGTGCCCTCAGTGCACAGGAATGGATGACTATTGACCACCTTCAATGGGCTACTCCTGGCAGACCTGGCTTGCAAGCCTGGAGCCAAACACTTTGGAAGGGGTTTGATGCTCTGGTTGTCTTGGTCATAGAGCAACTCCAAAAGCATGTTTATATCCTTCCTAAATCATATTATGTTGTATAATTTTTTTTCCTGATTTTTATTGGGTTTTATAGGAGTTTAAGAACATAACAACGTAGCATTATATAAAGGTTTTGGAGGAGTTTTGATATTATATATCGTATCTTCAGTTTTTCCCATAGGGGTTTCATATGAGGTACCAAAGATATAGTGAATTACAAATTACACCTCTGTTCTTTAAACGTACTTATGGTTTTTTTTCTTTCCAAATGGGTACCCATATGTCATACCATTTTCTCCTTATTTTTCTCACTGGGTTTAGGAGTTTAAATGGCAAACCTGTACATTTCTCAGATTTTTCCCACAAGCATCTCAAGAAATATTCAATCAAGGAGAAGTGTTGTCAAACGGATGCCTCTTTAAATAGTTGGCAACTAGTATTAGCAACGATCTTAGACAATTAACATGACATCAAAGGGACATGTCCATTGACACATAGGGTGAAAATGATTGACTTGTCCTTTTGGAACAAGACACTCTTTCACCTTACCAACTCACTATGTATGCATTCATACTTTAATAACGTTACATTGGAGAAAAAATGTAAGGTATGTATATCTACGTGGTCTTTTATTTGGCAAGCTAAAATAGTAATTTGGGCACTGAGGATGGTACGTTTGCAAACCCGCTATTGAGAATGCTACGAGACAATTTAGCCCTTTAATTAATTAGACACAAAATTTACTAGATTGGTATTAAAAAAATACATATTAGTGTTATTGCCAGTCAAAGCATTATCTTAATAACAAATAAAATATACCTCGTAAGGATAACAACGTACCCTTTTCTTGCATAAATCTATCGAGTATCAACCTAGATTGTTCTTTTCAAAAAGAATTTAAAAATAGTAAAATACCAGTGTGAACGGATGACAATTGACAAACACCAAAAGCTAGCAACAAATATCTGATAAGATGTCAAGTTGGTGCTGATTTTTTTGGAAGGAACGTCATTACCACAATAATTTAACATTAACATCTCAAACATCTTAATCTTTTCCTATTCTTGAAAAGAGAGGAACGTAAGTACAGAATGATATATCTAACTACTCATAACATTCCATTGTTATAATATCCCATTGTTGAAAATGTGACCTTAAAAGGGACTCTAATTACTCCAGGATCATTGGCACTCCTTCGCAATGCAAGAATCCTTCCCTTTTTCTGGGGAAGCTGTAGACTTTCTCGAGGCAAACAACTGTCAACTACCAAGATATCATGAGGTTCATAATTTAGCATGGCCGACTGTGGCTCTTTCAAGATGAACAGATACCCTTCGTGGCTTCCAGACTTCTTCACTTGGAATTTGATGAAGTCAGCACTAGCACGGATCCCTGTTGCTAGGAAACCAAAATGTAAACTCCCGCCATGAGAAGCAACAATAACAGCTGAAATCTTCCTCGTCTCTTCCTTCACAACATCATCGTATATTATCACCTCCTGCTTAAACCCGGTGCTGCGAGCAACAATCAGGACATGGTCACCAATCAATTCCAAATGAATGTCAACTTCAACAACAGCTTCTATCCCATGCTTGATAAACATGTACTCCATTTCAAATGCACCAAATGGGCCATCAATTCTAGACTTGAGCTTCTTGTCACGAATGATCCTATTCCATCTAAACTCAATGCATGAATCAATAAGAATAAGATCATCAGATTTTTCGTTTTTCTTGGCCTTCAAATTGATTTCAACCAATGCATTGTTCCACACAGACATGCCACGAACGGGTGAAATCAATGGCAACACAGAGGAATCCTGCACACCACAGCAAAATAACAGGGATGAGCATTATATGTTCCTCCAGGTACAGGACAGCATACATACATAGTCAAGAATAAGGAAGAGTATGGTTGTTTCTCATAATCCCTCCCTCACTCCCCCTCTCAGACACACATGCAGTCCTAAATTGCATATAGCAGGTTTTAGTTCGTTAATTGCATGGTGCAGGTTCTAAGATTCATATCAGATTCCATCATAACCCCTCCCTCACTCGGTCACTCCCCCTCTCTCACACATGCAGTTCTAAATTGCACATAGCAGGTTTTAGTTCGTTTATTGCATGGTACACGTTCTAAGATTCATATCAGATTCCATTTTTTCCTTTTGCAAATAAAATCAAGTAGTCTAAACTCTAAAATATATTATAGATTACTCCATTCAGTAATTTGGTTGTTCAAACCTGTCCAGACTCCAGAGTATCATTCTGTTCAGCAGAATTGGTTTTACTAATGCATGTAAAATGAGGCATGAGAAATTTGATGGGCTTTGTTCATTCCTGACCAGAGGACCATTCTTTTTTTTAATCTGAAACTTGTTCATTCATTTATTAGATTAGTGCTGGGAAAAGAATAGATTGTTGAAGCACAATTTTCTGAAACCTCCACCATATCATGTATGTGCGAGATCTAAACTTTACATGAACGTCTTTGGTGATCCGTCAGGTTAACAGTTTTCCAGTAATATTATGAACACACCGAGCAATGGGCAAACTGCGTTTAAAGATATATATTTAACAACGACGACATAACAGGTACCATTCCAGAAAAAACTCCATTTATTGAAATCTTCTCTAAAAAAGGGGGCGTACCTAGTGCAGAGAGCTCCCGCTCTGTGCGGGGTCTAGGGAAGGGTGTCAGTGGCAAGCCTTACCCTCGCTTGTGCAATGCGAGGAGACCGCGACTCGAACCCGGGACCTTCCGGTCACAGGCGGTAAGACTACCGCTTGCACCAGGCCCGCCCTTCTATTGCAATATTCTCTGTTACAGTATATTTTTATGAGCATGAGAACTTTTTCGGATTTATGTCCCCTGAAACAGTTTACATCTACTGGTAGTATTATTCAGTTTAGCCATCAAACACAGTTCAAAACTGATGGGCTATATCTCGACAAGTTGGGATTACATTCCCCCAGCATTTCAGTCTTTTGTTTCTATCGTTTTATAAGCAGATTTGAGGATTTAACCTATAGTTTCAGGCTCCAAAACAAGAATACTATATTATTTTCGTTAAAAAAAAAGAATACTACATTATAGAATCTGTTACTCCGTATCGCTGAAAGCGCCCTTCTTTTTTGGTTGCTGAATTTGATCAGAAAAGGAAAAAATCTAATGTTACATTCGTGTTTTCCTGCTTCTGATCCTGCATGTTTACTGTCCCAGTAGCCCTAGTGCTCCTTGGATCGGTCTATTTCATCTCATTGATACTTCTTTTTAGGATCAAATGAGTCTGGTAAGTATGAACTTTTCATTCAGTATTTTTCTCCTGCTGTGACCCAATTTGCTTGTTAGAAATATTAATTAACGTATTTATGTTTTGTCTAAACCCTGAACAGTTGGTATGGCAGTTTGCTCCTGTTCTGACCCAATTATCTTTTATGTAACTTAGTGAAAGGGCACTATGAGCCTGGCAAGTGGTACAACCAATGAATCAGTGAGCAGTGGCATGGGAAACAAGCAGAGCATTATGAGGAGCAGTCAAAGGTGATGCCGTGGCATCAGGATTCACTATTTTGTTTACGTGATTCTAAATGGAAGGCCTCTAGATACAAATGCAACTCATTTTTTTTTTTGTCCTTTTCGATTTAGAAACATGTGTTTCGTGGGCTGACCCAGTTGACAGTTGGGTTTTTCTTTCAAAAAAGAAAAAAGGTTGATAGTTGTGTGTGTGTGTGTGTTGGGGGGTGGGGGCTCAAACCAGCGTGACACCCTCAGCATCCTTGCCAAAGTCAAGATTGTCCAGGTGGCTTTTGTTCCTACTAAAGGTCAAGAATTGGTTGTGTTGCTGATGGAACAAGCAACAATTGGAGGGTGCCATTGCCTTGCAGTGGATGATAATGGCCACCATACCCTTGAGGGGGGTGGGCAGGGGAGCCTGCTTGCTTGTGTCATTGGTGATTGATTTGTGCTATGTTTGATACAACGCACGTCGATGGTGCAGGAGAAATGGGTACGAACACTGGAAGGAGGCTGAGAAGGACGATGGGACAAAGATGCTCAGGAGGGACATTGCCATCCCATGGTGGTGTTACTGGTGTGCATACAAATTCATAGTACGGTAAGAAAGTGGGATTAGATTCCTGCAAGGTGCAAGTAGGCTAAGAAGTAGCACCAGAAAAAGTTCTAGGAATTTAAGTCATTTCAGTTCTGTAAGTTGGTTGTAGGGAGTCTAATTGTGTATGGCATCGCACAAGCATAGACCTATATTGCAAATTGCCTCCCAAGATTAACTACACATGCCTTAACCACTCCTATCTAGAAATAAAAACGCGTCCCATTTTTTATATGAAAAATTATATATAAACAGCAAAACAGTTCTTATATCCTTAACCGCTCCTATCTAGAAATAAAAGCTCGTCCCATTTCCACAACCATATCCCCCCCCCCCCCCCCCCCCCCCCCCCCCATTGTGACATGATGGAGGCTAAATTCAGATATTGATCAAAATCAAATTCAAATAGAGCATCCAATTGGAAGGTGAAGGTGTAAAAACAATTAAAAGAATACTTAGAGGTATACATGCTAGATTTGCAAAACACTCATGGAAATATGAAATGCGCATTTGAGTACTAACCAAGGTAACAGCTTCTTCTCTCGGGAGATTGAAGATGTAATTCCTCAAATTCACATCATCTCTTACTGCCACAAAACCATAAACTTCCATTGGTCCACCCATTAGAATATCTGTAGCAAATCTCAGACAAAAAACCTGCAGCATAGTTGAAGCTTTGTACTTTTCTCCTGGTTCCGGACCAGCAAAATGCTTGCATCCCCAACTGGCTATTGATGAAAAATGAGTCAGAAACATATATCTTTTATATTAATAATACAGAGCAATGTAACGAGTACCAAATTATACATACTAGGAAATATGCCCGTGCGTTGCAACGGGGAGAAAAAAATATATGTCTCTTGTCATTGAGATGTTATCTTGTATGACACTTATAGGTATTTGATACATAGATGAGATTGATATGGTTATTATTTCTATAAAATCTCAATCAACAATTATAAGTCAAAGGAAATAAGAATCTTACCATGCATGTACTAAAAGATCTAGACGTATATATAATAATAATTATAATATAATAATAATTGCTGCTCTTTGGGGAGTTTGGCATTAAGCTCTCTAATGACGCCGAGGTCTTGCCACGTCACGGACGACCCCGGTCGACGACGACACGGTGGCGCATGGGGCCCACTACGTCGGCGTCGTGTCAGCCAACGCCACAGGCCTAAATTCGGCGCTGTGGGGAGTCACGCCGAGCTATTGGCACAGGCGGCCCAACAACGCTTCGTGGCCCAATAGCTCGGCGTGCGATCAGATGACGCCGAGACGCTAACCTCGGCGTGGCCCGACTCAACGCCGAGGTTCAATCAGAACCCCACCCCACGCATCACGATTCATGAGATCAGAGAAAGCATGTATGCAGCTCGATCGGTTTCATTCCACTAGTGATGGAGACATGGCATGTTCGTCTGCGGGTGCCGGGAGACCATTCAGAGTGGCAGAGACGATGCTACCGGAGGTAGTGCATGCTCGTTGCCTAGCCTGTTGCGGGATTGCGGCAAGCCGAGGTAACGTCTCGGCGCCATAGGTCATGGCGCCGACCATTAAATTTAACTGGTGGCTATCATTTTATATATCCATCTCACGGTAAAACTAGGGTGTATTTTATATATCCATCTCACGGTAAAACTAGGGTGTTAGGTTAAATTTAGAGGTCGGCGCCATGACCTATGACGCCGAGACGTTACCTCGGCTTGCTGCAATCCCGCAACAGGCTAGGCAGCGGGCATGCACTACCTCCGGTAGCATCGTCTCTGCCGCTCTGAATGGTCTCCCGGCACCCGCAGACGAACATGCCATGTCTCCATCACTAGTGGAATGAAACCGATCGAGCTGCATGCATACTTCTCTGATCTCATGAATCGTGATGCGTGGGGTGGGGTTCTGACCGAACCTTGGCGTTGAGTCGGGCCGCGCCGAGGTTAGCGTCTCGGCGTCATCTGATCGCACGCTGAGCTATTGGGCCACGAAGTGTTGTTGGGCCGCCTGGGTCGCGCGCCGGATGGTGGCAATAGCTCGGCGTGACTCCCCATAGCGCCAAATTTAGGCCTGTGGCGTTGGCTGACACGACGCCGACGTAGTGGGCCCCATGCGCCACCGTGTCGCCGTCGACCGGGGTCGTCCATGACGTGGCAAGACCTCGGCGTCATGTCAGTCGACGCCGACCCTCATACCTTGGCGTCATGTTCTAAGACGCCTAAAAATGGTCTATTTTCAGCAAATGTTTTGGCATAGGTCTTTTTGTAAAAAATATTTTCAAAAGGGACCAAAATACAAAAATTTCACGAAAAAATGATAGCCACCAATTCACTACTCACAAGCTCACTTTCAAACCACCAATTCATATATGGTAGCGATAACCAAATTTCTAATGTTGAAATCAGGTACTCACTACTCACAAGCTCACTTTCAAACCACCAATTCAATCAATCTCACAAGCACAACACTGTGTTCACATTAGAAGTAGTCCTCTTGGAACCCTGGGACTTCTAGCTGATTCTACTATACGCACTAAAGGTTGTTGATCATCTATCGTGCTGTGCCCCCTCAACTCATCACTGTGTCAAAAAGAACCCTATTGAGTGACAGTTTACTGGAAGAGGCAATGGTTGATAACTTGTGAATGACGACATAAGTTGGTACAAATTGCAAACTGTAGCATGGTGCTATTGTGTGTATAATCTAAAATTTGGAGTTGAGCACATAAGGTAAGGTTACCAGATCACATGTGCTAAAATCACTTGAATAGTTGTGCTGTCTGAGAATGATGTTTTTACTTATATATGCCATACAGTCTAGTCTTTTAATTTACTGAAGCAAGAATCATACATGTGTATTATTTCTGTTGATCAAAATGATGCTAGCCAATTGCACTGAGTTTTGTCGAACATGTTGTAAATAAGTGATTACGGTGACCGTAACTTAAAGAGATCCACTTCGAAACTTAACTATGCCCTCAGTCTGTGCCTCCAATGGAGGTGCTGAGGAGCAAGTCGGGCCAAACCGCCTACTTTTGACCAAACCGAAACAAAGACCTGATTACACGCTGGATAGCAAAACTGTTTTTGCAACAATCTGATAACGGTGAGGGGATCAGACCGAATAAAGCTGTGTTACGCTCCTATTATGAAATTGAAGCGGAAGTCGGGTGCATACCAAACGCGGCCCTGTTGTGTTCATCCACCTCAATTACCATCGAATCCCAATTCTCCCAGTAAGGCTCCTCCGTTGGCAGTTGCACCGCCCTTCCCTCCGTGATTAGGTTGACAGCCATGAGATCGAGACAACCCTACGGCATAACACAAAAAGGCACGAGAGGGAAGAAATCTCAAGAAAACATCGATTCGAGAAACGAGAGAGAGAAAATCTCAGATCCACATCGATTCGAGCAGATGCGCAAGGAGTCGGATGTTGTTACCAATCGCAGAATTGTGGATGTTGATCGCGCCCTAGCGATCGCGGTGGAAGCGCAGAAGATGCGGTGGAGGAAATCGAAGAGGACGCCGGTTGGACTCGAACTCGACAACCAGCACATTCGAAAGGGGGTCAGTGGTGGGCTGACTGGACTAGACACAGCAAGCCCATGGCCTGTCTCTCAATTTCCTTCCCGTTTTTCTTCCTGTGGTCGCTCGTGGGGTGCGAAAATTCCACGGACGTGAGCCCAACATGGAGCCGGCGACCCCTCCGGCACCCGCCGCCGGAGTCACGGCCACCGTCGACCTCTCCCCAGTGGCTGCGAGCCTCGGCGGGGCGCACCTCCTGCCCTGTGGCATCAGGCAGAACGGCGGCGCCCCCGTATCCGACTACTTCAAGCCTAGGGCCACAGGTCCGTTCCCCCCGACTCAAATCCCTCGTTTCCTTTTTCCCGCTCATTTGGTTGAGGAATGGCCTCCTGACAGGTGTGGCGGTGGAGGGGGTGAAGGTGGAAGAGGCCTTCTTCCGCGGAAGAAAGCTGCAGGGGGCTACCCTAACTCTCCCGGATGGCTACCGAGGTGACATTTTTTAAAAAAAAAGTAAAGGCAGGAGCTCAATTATGAATGAAATAGAGTTTCATGTACAGGCACCCATGGTGCCAAAAAAAAAAACCCGGTCATAGGACCAACTCAAACATCGGCCATAGAGCCAGCCAACACCCAAAAGCCACCGCTCATGCGCTTGTACAAGCCTACAAGATTTGTGAATTTATCATCAGTTTGGGAGCTTTGGAGTGGGAAATGTTATTTTTTTTCTTCTTCTTCTTCATTGATTCATAGCAATGTACATTGATTTATGGTCTGAATGATAGTGAAGCTGTGTAGAATCAGTGTAACTGCAACTAGATGCACCTAAATTCGACATTCTCTCCAAACTGCTTGCGCGCCTTTAAGGTGACTGGAGGAATTGTGTGTGGCGCTGATAAAAACTGGAACTTTATGTGCAAACATTGATCTTCTAGCAGTCCTAAAAAAGGTACCTTCAAATAACGTGTTCTAATAAGAATTAATTGATGATTCAAATGCATGCTAACAAGTATAAAAACTATGAAGTAAGGAAGCCATGTGCAAAAATCCTGAAGTTTCAGTTTGAGTTTGACTGCAGAAGTGATCATTGAATGGTGGTGTGATTCCTTTTTTTATCTGAAATATGGTCATCGGCCTTCTTAGTAAATAAAGGGCAGACTCAGTGCTGGAGGCTCCCACATGAGTGGGGTCTGGGGAAGGGCAAACCCGAGGCAAGCCTTCCCCCCGCAAAATCTACGGAGAGGTTGCTTTGAACCCGTGACCTGGTGACTCAGTGAGACAGCTCTCACCACTGCACCATCGGCCTTCTTAGTACAAATAACAAATGTTAAATTGTCTTGGGATGCTAAGTTTGCATGTACATCTAGAATTCTAGATGTGTGGAGATGATAGGTGGGTATCAGTGGTAACAATCTGCCATTCTGGATCTTCAATAGAAACTGTGAATTCAAGGAAGTCCTGCAGTTTGACCGTGTTTATGATGCTTTTAATATTCTCTGAAGGTTATGTATTGGAGAAGAGGCCTGGACAGAATTCAGATGTTGAAGTTAGCAATTTTGTATCCCGGGCTGAGTTCCAGAACATAACCTACTGGAATCATGATACCACGCCATCAGCAGAGGATTCCCTCCCAAGGTGCTTTCATTGGTTAACTGTTGCTAATGCGGTGAGTATATATCGATCTGTTTCTTGTCCAATTATGTAAATCCATTTTGATCGTCTCTACTTCCTGTGGTTAGCTATATGCAGTGGGTCATAAAAATTATAATCATTGAAGCAGCAGAAATGTCATCACATAGACTGACAGACATGATCTTAATTTTGGCTTTCCTGTTTGTACAGATGCACAAACCAGTGACTGCTGAAGACCTGGCTAACATGTCAGCAATGCAGAATCAGGACAACTAGATCCATTGTATGACGATTATGATTGTAGCTGGGGCACGGTGAAAAAAATCTACTCAGTGCAATTTCGATTTAGTGAACCATCCCGACAAGATATCTTCCTGTAACAAACAGCACATTGTTTGAACACATCCACTAGGTAATGTTTAGGCTTTAGGGTAAAGATGCTTCAGTAGCATCTGAGAATGCTTGGGTAATTTAGGTTGGGACCTGTATCAGTTATCTCTAATGTTGTGACAGAGTGCCAGTGTTGCCTTTGTGACATTGTGTCTATCTTGCCTTAATGTGATTGCAGAAAAAAAAATCAAAGAATCATAATTCTTTTTAAAAACATTGAAGAATCAGATTTGTTGCGGGCAATAATGTCAAATAAGCATGCGCCGATGCATTTCACCGTAGTTTTAATCAACTCTATCACGGCCTGAGTAGCACTGACACATTGGAATTACAATGGAAGCGCCTCTACCACTGACAGATTGAGTCTTATTAGAAAACCTCAGCTTGGTAGTTAGATCGTACAATGGTCTGTTGGGCCTTGTGGGATTCATCAGACTCATCAGAGAATCAATCGGCGGGCTAATTTTCCCATAGGAATACCGAATCTTACACGCATGATGCGCAATTAATCATCATGCATGGTATAGGGCAAGGCTAATTGCAAAACAGTGGACGTTCAGGGTCTAACCCAGAGTGCTAGAATAACAGGAGATACATATTTGAATGGGGCTGCTCAGTATGAGTACAAGGCTCTAGCAAGAACTAGGAGAAAGAAGAAACAAAAACAAACCTCTCAACACTCTACTATGGACCCCCTGTTTCTAACCAAAAGAGTGGCAACTGAAATTGCACATCGTCACTCATTCTTTCCATTGCAAGCAACCATAGAACCCAGGCCCAGCCTTTGCCATCAGCTCATGACCAGCATCTTTGCCCATCTCAACCATGTCGTCAAAAGAGTACGGTCCAGTTCTTGTTGTCTCATATACTGTATAAGCAGAATCACAGTGTTGTCAAATTGTCATTAATGATGAAATGCAATAGTTTTCTTTCAGTTCTTTTAATAGATATCGAACATACCTTTAGATCCATATGGTGTAGCCAATAGACCTCGGAATGAGCAACTCCCATCCTTATCACGATGAACCTTACCATGGAGCTCAACACTCTTCGTCGAGCTCATGCCAAAGATCAAGAGGAGCTGGCGGAAATGCGAAGGTACATCACCATGAACACCGAGTTGCGGAATGAAGCCTGGACACGAGAGGATGCGGCCAACGAACGCATCCATGAGTTGGAGTTCTACGTAGAAGACCTGGAGATGGACAATGCCATTCTTCATGAGAATGTCCACATGATGTACGCTCAACTTCATCCTCCTTATGGGGATGGTGAAGTTACAGATGAAGAAATGATTGTAGATCCAAGAGAAGTCCATGATGAAGAAGAGGAGGATCCTGAGAAATTAGTGTACTTCTCAGATGAAGATGAGGTTTCGTCCGGTATGGACACGGACGCCGATGACTGAGAGCTTGGAGTAGTAATAGTTCCTTTACTGCTTTTCTAGTAAACCAGGGTTGTCTTGTGGGATACAAGACATGTAATATAAATAAGTAACCCTTTGTAGCGTGAAACCTTTTAACCGCTTTCAATAAATCATAATGTAAATAAACGTGTCTCTCTAACAGATGCCTCGTCCTATCACCCGAGCTGGCGCAAGTACCTCGCATGACAATGATGATATCCCAAATCCTCCACCAATGCCTCCGACTATGGCAGATGCCATAGCCGCACTCGTCAATGCAATGGCAGAGAATGCTAGGTTGTTAAGGGAATTGGCTCAGAACCAACAGGCACCACACTCTAATCGTGGCCGCCGTAATAATGGAAATGATGAGTCAACCTATATTGATTTTACTGACACACGTCCGCCTGTGTTCTCTAAGGCAGAAGAGCCTTTAGAAACTGACGATTGGCTCCAGACAATAGAGCAAAAGTTTGAGCTGATTCACTGTATCGAGATTCAAAAACCAAGGTTTGCGGCACAGCAACTCCGAGGAGCTGCTGGTGCCTGGTGGGCAAATTTGGTAGCTGTATAGCCCGCTGGTCACCAAATCACCTGGATGGAGTTTAAGGATGCCTTCAGGGCACACTATATTCCAGATGGTGTGATGACCATAAAGTTAGAAGAGTTTTTGGCTCTTAAGCAAGGGGAGCACCCGGTGATGCACTATGTTGGGCGCTTCAATCACCTGTCACAGTATGCTATAGAGTATGTGAATACTGACAGGAAGAAGAAGAATCATTTCCTAAGAGGCCTGAACACCAAACTTCAGACCATGATGGCAACTTGTGGCAACACAACTTATCATGAGACAGTCAACATTGCTATCGCTTCAGAGGAGAATTACCGCCGACACAAGGAGGCGAAGAAAAAGAGAGTATCTGCTTCTGGATCGTCGAGTGGAAAGCGTCAAAAGATAGTCTACCATCCTCAGAATCATGGCCGTATGCCATTCCGCCCACAACAAAGCCAAAGCAGGCAGCAAATCTTTATTCGCCCTGCAATTAATACGCCTTATCCTCATCAAGCACCGCAGCAGCAAAATAATACAAATAATGCAAACCACACTGCTACTCCCCAGAATCACAATTATCCATGTTATAATTGTGGTAAACCCGGACACTTTTCTCAAGAATGTCCGTATCCTAGGAAGAATAATCCTGATGCACCTAAAGCCCCTGTTAGTCAAGCTCAGAATCAGTACAAGGGCAATGCTCAGAACAGTTAGAAGGGTCAGGCTGAGAAGAAAACTGGAAGGGTCTTCTATACTCAGGTGGAATCTATTCCAGAAGGAGAACCAGTAATGATGGGTATGTTTCCCATTGCTAAGCATCCTGCAATTACCTTATTTGATTCTGGTGCATCCCATACATTCATCAATTGTACATTTGTTGTGAAGCATGGGATAACTATTGAGGAAAGTTGACGCCCCGTTATGTCGGTCCTTTTCAAGTCCAACAATGATGTGGACCGGTCGCCTATTGCGTCAAGCTATCAGATCACATGTTAGCTGTGCATGATATCTTCCATGTATCCCAGTTAAAGAAGTGTCTTCAAGTACCTGACTAGGTGATCGACTTTGGTGATGTAGAACTAGAACCTGATTTGACTTATGCCGAGTACCCCATTAGAGTCTTAGATCAGAAAGATCGAGTCACTCGAAGACGTACAATCAAGTTCTACAAAGTACAATGGAATCAACACACTAAAGATGAAGCTACTTGGGAGTCCGAGGATTACTTAGAAGAAAACTTTCCTGACTTCTTCGCTTCTATCTAGTTGCAATACCTTGTCTATGTTGTAACTTGTCTCTTTTATTAAAAGAATGGAAAAACCCCCTCACTAGCTTTTTGAATAAAGTTATAATGTGTTAGTTTGACACATTTCCTTTTCCATTACTATATCTGGGCACAAAGCCCAAGCCCGTGAGCCCGGCACGGAGCCCGCTATTTAGGCCCGGCCCTAGCCTGGCCTGGCCCAAAGGTCAATGGGCCTGGGCTAGCACGGCACGGGGGTGCAAGCCGTGCTTGGGCCACACCCTAGGCCCATAGGCCGGCACGGCACGGCCCGCAAAATAACGGCAGGCCCATAGCGGCCCAACGGCAAGCAGGTCGGCGGCCACCGGCCCAAGAACTCCCCCCTCCTCCCCATATATAAACCGCGACCCCCCTGGCCCCCACCCCCACCCTAACCCTAACCCCATTCCCCTCCCAACCGCTGCCGCACTCGACACCCGCTCGGTCGCTCGTCGCTCTCGCTCGTCGCCACTTGCCTCCTCTCGTCGATCCATCTTCGCCGTCGGTGCGACCATCGTCCTTAGATCCAGTGATATCGCTGCCACTCCATCACCTCTCCCTGAGTTCCCTGCTCCCTCAGTCCCTCTCCATCTTCCTTTTTACTCCTTCTCCTCTATTTGTCGATGAACATGTGAGTCCGCCTCCCCGTCTCTCTTCCGCCGTCGCTTGCCGTCCTTCTTAATCTCATCTTACCCTTGTGTGGCCCTCGTCTTCTCCGACGCCGGGCTTCGGTTGCGTAGGCAAGTCTATCCCCATTCGTAACCCTAACCCTAGCCCCTAGATCTATATGTTTCTCAGTATTTTGATTCTGTTTTTTGGATCATTTTCTCATTCTTTTCTTCTTTTCGTGTTCTTTTTCTTTGCAGGTCTACTACCGATGCCTTGTCGTCAACTAGCCTTGGCATAGATGGACGATGGGCAATGGCACCGCGGCCAAGCCGTAGCCGCGCACCATTGAGGAACGGTGCTGGAGTTCAGCCGTCCGTGGCCAAGGGCCCCATGGCGTGTGACCCACAGGGGACGATGCCATGTTCCCTATGACTGGCGACGATGACTTGGTCACGGCTAGGCTATCCCCAGAGCACGATGACGACGGCCATAACCCCTTTGCGGTGTTTGATGATGCCACCCGTGGGACACAGCCGGCGATCGACGTCGATGCCGTCGATGTAGGGGCAACGGGGACAGGGACGGTGGACTCCAACACCCACTCCAACAGCACTGGTGTTAATAGTAATGCTGATGGTAATGGTACTCGTACTCCTTCCTCTGGTGTTGTTTCTGGATTTGGTAAGCGCAAGTCTAAGTGCTGGGGTGACTTTGAGGAGGTTTATGAGAAGATTAATGGTGTCGATGTGCGTGTTAGAGCTATATGTAAGATGTGTAGAACTATGTTGAGTGCTAGATCTGCTACTAGTACTGGTCACATTCTTAGGCACCAAAAATCTTGCAAACAGAAACTTGATAATGCTTCTAGGGTTCAGTCTCGACTAGCTTTTAATGCTGATGGGTCTTTGCATAATTGGAACTATGATCCTACTGTTGCTAGAACTGAACTGTGTAGATTGATTGCTAGGCTTGATCTTCCTCTTGGTTTTGGTGACACTGATGCATTTGAGGAATATATTAAAAATTCTCATAACCCAAGATTTGTTAAATCATCTAGAAGAACCACCACTAGAGATCTGGATAAGTTATTTGCTGAACGTCGTGCTATGATTAGGAACTGTGTGCATGCTTCTGCATCTGTTGCTTTGACTTCTGACATATGGTCTGGTAATGCTAAAGAGGATTATATATCTGTTGTTGCTCACTATGTGAATGCTAATTGGGAATTGCAAAAGAAGATTGTTGGTCTTAGGTTGATTCAAGTTAAGCATTCTGGTGAAAACATTTCTGCTTCCATTGCATCTGTTGTTGAGGAGTATGGCTTGGTTGATAAAATCTTTTCTATCACTTTAGATAATGCATCTTCTAATGCTAAGACTATAGAAACTTTGACACCCATGTTTGCTGGTTATCTTGGTTGTGATCTTGCACCTGATGATCCTATACCTGGTTACAGTCTTGTGCATCAACACTGTGCTTATCACATTATTAATCTGATAGTCAAATCTGGACTAAAAATAATCAAACCTTATATAGAGGATTTTAGAACTGCAATTAATTTCTTGAACTCCTCTAATCAAAGAATTGCTATGTTTAGAAACTACTGTGAAGCTAAAGGTATGAGACCTAAAAAATTTGGCTTAGACATGGATGTTAGATGGAATGCTACTTATCTCATGCTAAAACACTTGGTTCCTTACAGTGAAGTATTTTCTGTGTTCATAAATTCAAATTATGGTTCTACACTGTTGTCTCTAGCCCATTGGCACGTGGCTAGGAAAATATTGGAGTTCCTGGAAGTATTTTATGACTCTACTGTTACACTGTCTGGTGTTTATTATCCTACCAGTCCTCTTGTGATACACCATGTTCTGGAGATTGCAACCCATTTGCATGCATGTGAAAGGGATGCTAATCTTAGACCCTTTGTGTATCCTATGCAGCATAAATTTCTTAAGTATTGGAAGGACATTCCTCTCTTATACTCATTTGCATTCATTCTTGACCCTAGAGCTAAGCTCAGAGGTATGCAAAGGGTCCTCCATTTACTTACTGAATATACTGGTACTAATTACACTACTTACTATGCTGATTTGAAAACTAAGTTGCATAAAATGTTTAAGAAATATTTGAGAAAGTTTGGTGCAACTAGGTCACAAAGGGTTGCTGGTCCTACCCCACCAACTGGTAAGAGAAAACAGGCTTGGGGGTAATTTTTGGAGGATCAGGTCTGCCTGTTCCTTCCAGTGGCACTACTTGTTCTTCTTCTCACTCTACTGCTTCTGAACTTTCAAGCTATTTGGACAGCGACTGCATAACTGCTTATGAGGATGGTTTTGACATTCTTCTATGGTGGAAGGACCACAAACTAACCTATCCCATCCTGGCTATTATGGCCAGAGATATCATGTCAGTTCCTATTTCCACTTGTTCTTCAGAGTCTTGTTTCAGCTTAGGTTTATCCATTAAGGGGGAAGGATTCTTGACATGCCCAGATATATCCATTACTTAGCCTTAGGTTTTAAATCTTGGGACGAGATTTCTTTAAGGGGGAAGGGTTGTAACACCTCTGGTGTTTTGACCTAACACTAAAACTTGACATATCATCATATGCATTGCAAAGCATTCATAAAGTAGAGAATTTTGAATGCATTCATTAAATAAGCTTTATTTCATAAGTTGTTATTTTATGTGATGTAATATGATCCAAAACTCTAAATAAAGATCATGACCACAAGGGTCAAATTTTATGTGATCATATGAGACCATGTGTCAATTGACTCAAATAATCCTAATGGGCCATGTTACTGGTCAAAAAGCATAGTTAAGTAAAAAGGTAAACAAATCAAATTTGAATTCAAATTCAAAATCATAAAAGTCCTTTTTGCCCCTTCTATCTATTTCAAAATCCATTTGGAATTTGGGGGTGTGACAAAAAAACAAAGTTGAAGCTTATTTTATAAGGACCAACTTTGGTATTCAAAGTTTTTAAAGTTTACATATAAAATTTGGAGTAATTTTGAAATGATTCAAATGCTCAAATGCACCCTAAATTCAAATTTCAAAATGGAGGCAGAATTTAAAAATGTTCATTTAAGCAAAGTTGTAGAACTTTGAATTTTGAGCAACTTTTATTTTTAGATATTTTCAACTTCTTTAGAAATATTGAGAGTAATTTGTAAAATGAACTCAGTGGCAATTCTGTAATTCTTCTGAACAGTAGCACGACCACCGCCCCACCGCCGACGTCCTTTCTCCGGCCTTCTAGAACTAGAAGTGCCCGTGGCCGCCCTCGGCTTCGCGCTAGCACGGGATGCTCGCTGCGTGTCGTTCTCTCGCTCTCTTGGCCGCGCTATAAAGCTCCGACGCCGTCATCAGCTTTCTTTTCTCTCCTCTATTTCCCGATGTCGTCGCCTTAGCTCCGGTGAGCTCCCCTCGCCTCCTCAATGCAATCCAGTCCCGGCAAAGCAGTGTTCTAGCTCCGTCTACTCCTTGCGAACCCATCCCACCAACTGTGGTTGTCTGAATCTACCGAGAACCACTGCTAGCGACCCTTCTTCCTCACGGCCGGCGACCTCACCCAAAGCTCCGTTTCACCGCGGACAGCGTCATCCGGTGAGCCGTTGTCCTTGCTTGTTGTCTCTACAGCTTCATCTCGATGCTGTGGTGCTTAATCCATTCTTGCTTGGTCGTTTTGCCCACTGCAGTCGCTGGAACTCCGTCGCCGATGAAGTCTGCTCCGCCGTGACCGCTGTCATCGTTGACCCGTGTTACTGTAGCTTCTCCGGTCTCATTCTTTGCTTCAACATGTTCGGGGTAAGCTACTGATCCTTTCTAAGCCTTTTGTTTGATCTCTACCGACCTTGTTTCACCGGTGTAACACTGCCATGCCACCGCGTCCGCCATGGTGGTGTAGTGCTCGGTTCTAGCCGCGTAGGGTCTCGGTTGTGCCACCAATCATTGCGCCTCGTTGTAGTGATCACCGTGATGCCTTTGCCTTCGCCGTTAGACTCACCGTCGGCGAGTTAGCGTCGGTCAGCGCCGTCATCGTCGTGGTCAAAGCCAAAGGTTAGGGATGACAAGTGGGTCCCGTATGTCAGCGACTGTGTAGTTCAAATGGAATTTTTCTATTTTCATAAATAGATGAATAGTGTCTGTTTTTGTTATTTTTGTGTAGATTTATTTAGAGCTCCAAAAATTATGAAAATTTTTGTGTGACCTCCCGTGATGAAAATTATTTAGGAAAAATATGAAATATTGATTTACAGTACTTTTTGAATGTGATGAAAATTGCTCAATTAATTGATAAATGTAATTTCCATGATTTTTGTAGGCCACTGTATACCTTCAAAATTTTTGAAATTTGTTTTGGTATACTAATTTGTCATAAGAAAGCTTACATAAAATTTTGAGGTCATTTGGAATAAGTTCATTTTTAGCTTAATTCCAAATTAATTCAAAAATGGATAAAAGCAAACCCTAAGTGTTAGGTTAGAGTTTGATTTTTGTTTTGATCATGTTTTGTGACCATTAGGGTTTCGTAGTAAACATTTTTGTGTGGTCCTTGATGGTAGAATTGCAAGTTGGTTTTGTTGGCTTGCAACTGTACCATGAAGGAAAGTTGTACTCAAGGTGTTATTATATTTCATGCACCATGAAAGCATCATGTTTACATTATCATCATGTTGTAAGTATATGTTATTATTTTGTGTAGAATCTAAGAGTGAACCAATCCTAGTTGAGCAAGTTGTGGAAGAATCCATGGTTGTCTCAGGATTCGATAATTGTGGTACTGATCCGAAACCCAAGATCATCAACGAAGGCAAGCCCCGGTTTATGCATTAAACCATTACCTTGTTTACTTTGAAAAGTTTATCACCTATGTTACCTATTGCATTAAGTTGATTTATTCAAATGTTACCTACTTGATGCATTGCCTACCTTGTTAATTGTTTACCATCCTTGAAGATGATTTCATTTACAAAGGCGTAGAATGCTTAGTATGCTTTATGGTAGGCTTTCAAAGTAAAAGTTTCGATACAATCAAAGATGGCATACTAGCCAAAGAAAGAAAAAAAGGTAGAATGAACTAGAGACTAGTCAGGTGACTTATCTTGAATGTTGGGTAATGTTGCCGACTATATCGCTTAAAGGCTACTCATTGTGGATCTCCTGAACGAGACACTTTGTAGTACTGGTCACATACTCCGGTAAGCCTACTTTGGCTAATCCGATACTAAGACGAATGCCCACGCACTGGGAGTGGAGAGATAGCGGGAGTAGCGTGTACCCTCATGGCTAGAATGTGGCCGGATTTGAAGTGTGTTGTGCTCTCGGGTGGCGTAGAGATGGCTTAGTATAGGAGGATTCGGTAGCAAGGTTGATATATGCAAGATTAAGTTCTACATATGTCGTGTGATAAGGAATCCCCAGCTGGGACTTGAATCAATTTGAATTGTCGATGCTCCATGAATATGGAGACTCATTTCATTATAGAAGCAATGCAGGACTGGTGAATTACTAAAATTTGAGAAAAGGGAATGGAATGAGAAGGATTGGAACATGGGATATGAACACTTAGTTTGAGATAATGAACTAAAAGGACTTAGGGGTAAAACTTGAAAATAGGATCAAGAATAGTAAGCTTTTGGCAAAGAACTTTTGAATCTTGCTACATCCTTACCTTGCCCCAACACCTGCATCTTTAAAGTCTTTCATCCCCTTTTACGTTGGGTCTGTCTTGTTGAGTACTTTTGTACTTAGGGTTTGTTAACCCTTGTTGCAGGTGAGTCGCATACGTAGGCTTGTTTTGGTCCCTACTGCATGACAGTGTTTGAAGTCGATGATGATGAGGAATGATGAATGGCCTTTGGACAAGGCACTAGTTTGTATGATAAATAATGTTAATGTAATATTATCCCGCTACTATGGTTGTATGACACTTATGGTTTTGTAAGTTTGAAACAACTGGTTTGTAATATTAAAACTTAAATCTTTCGCTTTATAATCTCTAATATGTATATTGAAAACTGTTGTAATCTGCAATGTCTGTGATTGGGATCCTGTTTGTGGATGATTTGGGTTTCCCGAGGACACCCAACAGACCTGTTAAGTTGTTGGGAACTCGTGTACGCCATTAGAGGTCTGTTGAGACAACGATAGGTGCACGTGGGCCCGATTTCTTAGGAGGTTCTGCCACACATTTGGATAAGAAAAGTAATTACACCTTATTTGGATCAAGGACATACATGTTTTGGATCAAGAAATGATAGAGAAGGGGATTGGAATTAAGTAAATGAAATTTGGAAAAAGAACAGTCAGCCCGCAAATACCAGACGTGTCCGGTATGTATACCGGACGTGTCTGGTATGAGTGGGGTTATAAAAAATGTCGATACCCCTTTGGCCAAGTTAGATTTTTCATCTTCTAGCCAACCCAGCCGCCTCTCCTTGACCTTCATTGGCGATTTCAAGTTTCCACCATGAAAAGGAAGAGAGGGGGATTGGATCGGAGGAGATTTGCATCAAGATCGAAGGCTCCGGGACTTAGATTTCCAATCGTATCTTCATTCACTCTCTCAAGGTACCCTAATCTCGGACCTCATCCGATCTAAGCGGTTAGGGCATGATTTTAAAAACCCTTTAGTAGAGATGCTACATTATCTGTCTAGAAACAATGCCTAGAGTTTGGATTGGATTGGTTGAAGATTGAGCGAAGGACCCTGGTTAGGGTTGCTGTCCGCTCATACCAGACAGCAGAGCAGGTTTTGCTCCCTTGTTTCAATCTTCTCAGTGGTTGATTCATAGGACTAAGTTTGATTGTCTATTGTCATAGAACCGACCAATTTATAAGAGCACAAGTACAAAAACAATCACCGAAACGATCAAATTCTTGCACTTGAGCCCATATAAACCCGGTAGTCAACTGAAACCACGAAGGATTTCAAACCAACTTGCATATAACCAAGATCACAATAATTCAACATAACACATCACACGTTACAACATTTCACAGACGGTTTGCAATTAAATTACAACACCCCAGAGTCATTGTTATTACAAAACAAGTCTTGTAAGTAGCGGAAGCAAATAGTTTAACTCACACACACAAGTTCAAATACAAGTACTAGCTTGCCGATCACATCCCACAAAAGCATTCGGATAAGATAAACAGAGATCATGCCCGTGATCTAGTCTTCATCACCCACCGGGTGGAGACAATACTTACAGAAGCCCTGATAAAGAAGGTCATCTACAACAAGAGGAAATAAACCCTGAGTATGAGAATGTACTTAGCTAGACTTACCCATCGAAAATCAAAACAAATGACACCAAGGATCATGCATAGCTTAATTTAGTGGATCTGGCTGACACTTCCTTTTTGCAGAAAAGCATAAGTAATAATGATTAACTCTTAACCTAAGCTAGCAGTGACTTTTAGCCATTAACCTGTCATCTATATTAGCACCTGTACTAAGCAATCATTTGATTAAGATCCAAACATTAATAACCATAGCAGGTATAAATCGTGGCAACATTATCATCATCATCCATTTAACCATATCGTTAAATTAATTGAATCTACGTTGCCGCTGCTTAGTCAAGTTCTCACTATCTAGGAGAGACGATGATTCGAATCGATTCCTATCCAGCTGGAGGGGTATTCCCAAACATAAACCCTGTTTCCCCCGTCAGGGTTGCAATCAAGTCACCTTTGGCACAATTCAGGAGTTGCGAGTTCAAACAGATCAGCATTCTCAGAGAACCACTCTACCAAGGTTGATTGGGACTCTAACCCATCTTGGGCTTATGCCAATGGCTCTCCGCACATCCTTACTACCTCCAGAATGCGCGCCACTACTCGCGTTCCCGGCCTGAGTCAAGCTACTAGGCTTCGCGGTCGGAACAAGTTATCCAGCCAGCTAAGTGTTAGGCTGCGTTCAACATGACATGAGGACGTACAGCGTATCGGTCCTTAAATGATACAGACGGAGTCACTATGTCCAACCCTACATAAGACTCTGCCCGGTCTTTATTCATTATTAACATGGTTCTTTTCCATGATAGCAAATATAGCCAACCGTGATCCACCTCATCCTAAAGCTCGTAGGTGACAGGAAATCACCTGACTTCTACCGCACTAAGCATGGCTAAGCATTTAACCTGTTCCTGAACTTAAATAGGATTCAAGTGCAATATCTGGACAAGGATAGATATATAATGCAATAATTGGTTCCAACCAATTCATATACTTAATGCATCATTAACAATAAAAGATACTCAAGATATTTGTAAAAACATGGGAGACTTAGAATGCTCCGAGGCTTGCCTTTCAGGAAAGAGGATGGGTGGTGGTCAGGGCACTCGGGCAACTCCTCCTCGGCGGCTGCTTCGTCGATTGCCTAAACCTCGGGCTCCTCCTCCTGGCTCTCTCCCTCAAACTCTAGAAGCATCACTCCCTCGGGCACACCAATTGCATGTATGCGCAAGATAAATATCATGGATGCACATGAACGAAGTTAGGAATGCTCGGGGAATGCACATGCTTACTGCAGTCCGCATTTTCTAACTTAAGCTCTATTCAAATCACTTTAACTTACCAAGTTTATACAACCTAATGTATAATTACTCATCTTCAGTTAAGGACCTAGCACCTGCATCTAAGCATGTTCTCAAGTTAGGCTAACCCTAAACAATCAACAAGAACATTGCAACAAAGCATACACACAAATATTCGTATTTCAGCAAAATAGGAACTATGCAGTGGTACAGTAAACTGATCATAACCGGAGATCTACAATTCACAATGATAGGCAACAAGACAATTTAGAAATCTTATGAAATTTTCTACAATTTATTTTTAGACCTCAAGGCATGATTCCAACCTTTAATAGTTCGAATTTATAGAACCACATAATCAGGTCCAAACAAGATAGAGAGCCAACAAAACTGTGATCCAACTTTGAACGACTGTAGCTCCAAAACTACTGGGCCAAATGCCACCAAATTTAGACATGAGCTAGATACATAAGTTATCTACAACTTTTCTATTCACCACTTTCTCAGCAAACCAAATTATCATGGTGAACTTTGCAAAGTTTCCAGAACTGTCCAGAAAGACATAATGCAAGAGAATAATTATTAACTTATGTTGCAAACATATAAATGGACAAAACCAACTTTACTCACTTATCACACATATCATAAGAACACCAGAAAGTAAAGTGTTCACCACCAATTCATTTCTTTTAATGTCTTTCTTAATTTATTTAATTACTTAAGAGGAATGATAAACATATATGAAAACTACACCATTTAATCTACAACAATTAGAGTAGGTACTACATGCTTCAAGTAGGCTACTATAAAAATTTCACATCATTTGAGCAATTATAACATCCTACACAAAAATGACAAGGCATAAAGGCTTAAAATGACATAATTAAGAAACCCTATTGAAAAGTGTCAAGCAATAGATTTTATATTTTTCCTAGCATCCTTAAGGTACTAGGACATCCTCCAATAAATTTTATGGTCATTTGATTCATAAATAAATTACTAAAATTCACACAAGGATCATCCAATGATAAAATGAAAATCTATAACTCAAAAACTATACATGCATTGTCTCTCAAATTTTTACCAGAGCTTCTACTCATCAAGAAGCGCTCACCTACAAAATTTCATAATTTTTGAAGCACAGGAACTCAAGATATAAATTAAACAAGTTTGCATTCATTTAAAAACACATTTCAAGTTTCAATTTAATTCTT
Source organism: Miscanthus floridulus (assembly GCF_019320115.1). Lineage (NCBI taxonomy): Eukaryota > Viridiplantae > Streptophyta > Magnoliopsida > Poales > Poaceae > Miscanthus > Miscanthus floridulus. The sequence continues at coordinate 20,921,299 of NC_089586.1, read as the reverse complement.
CCAGAAATTCTACTACAAGTGTTCATGTTATATTTTTCCTAAATACTATACTTCTCCATAATCCTAACAAAATTGGAACCACCCAATTTCGATCTACAAAACTGGAGATACAAATTTTACAAAATAGCACTCAAATCTAAATTATTTGAACTAGCTTTCAATTATTCAGTCACTAACAGGCGGCGTCCACCGGTCAGCTGGGCCTGCGCGTCAGTGAAACAAAAACAAGGGAGGCGGCTTGCTCGATGCGGAACCGGTGGAGCTCGTCGACGGCGGCGTCACCGGCGATAAGGAGGGTACCTCCGTGTTCACCATGACTTCCCGCACCGATTGACACCCTAACCCTAAACTCTATCGGCCCCTAAGTACACCGGCCATGGAGCTCGGCGGCTCGGCCATGGCGCACGGCGGTGCGCGGCCGTGTTCTGGCCCAGCTAGACAGGCGTTGACAGTGACATCTTCACCCGAGCATTAGCACATGATGGAGAAGGCTAGACGAGAGCTAGGGAAGGAAGAGAGAAGCGGTGTTGTGCTGGCCACAAAGAGCGCAACTCCGGTGAGGTTCGGACGACGATGGAAATGGAAATGTGGCCACTACCTTGGTTCTCTGGCTCAATGGTGAGGTGGCCGAGCTAGAGGAGGCTATGGTGGAGTTGTGGGTTAGCTGGAGGTAGCATTTTTGCAGTGGCGAGGGAGCTAGGCGACGGCGCGTGCTCGGCATTAATGGCGGAGGCGGTGGCTGCTGTCGTGGGTGCAACGCTAAGGCAAAGGAGAAGTGAAATGCACTAGGCGCTGGGAGGCTCACGGGTGTGTGCTGGGGCTTGATGTGGCGCTCACTGGCCCGTCGTGGCCTGATCGAGCAGGCCGACAGCGACGCGCGACGCCACGTGGCATTCAAGCCCTGAACACGGTCGGGAACTGTAGCTTCCATTCAATTAAGCCATTAAAGCCTAACAATGTATATTCATCTTGTTGAAACTACTAAGCCGTTGATTATTAGCGAAAATGGTGTAAATGAAAGTTGTAGCCCTTCATACCATCTTCAATTTCTATTAAAAGACTAAGGCCTAATTCTCAACTGATGCCGAAAAAAATCATGACAAAGTGGAGTACCCGAAACTATTTTTCAAATTAACACTTAGAAATATTCTCTCTGAAATTTGGGGTACATTTCATGTTGTGATCCAATTTTGAGCATGTTTTGCACATTTTCATGACTTGGCCTCTAAACAAAGTTTGTTCCTCATATAATTTACTACAACTTTGCTTTAGGTTGCTCATACATGCAAACACAATAAGCTATACTTTTTAAACAGTAAAACAAAAGAGTTCTAGGGTCAACACAAGTCAAACTATCACTTGGAAACTTAATTAGGCAAAATGATCAACATGAACATTGTTCCTAATGACATTCTAAGTATAACTAAGTTGATTAAGAGGATAACTAGCCACACCACACCTTGGTCACACTAAAATCAAGCATCACATGTATTGAAACTAGGAAAAACAAGTGACTTGTTACGTTTGTTTCAAAGCCATGTTTCATATGTTTCATGAGTTTGTGGCATAGTACTAGCTAACCATGTTTCACTAAAGTGAGTTGCACATGTTGCACACTATTCATTTCCTAAAACAAACACACATAGAATATAACAATATGTTGCAATGTTTCAAAAGCATGTTTCATACAATCTAAGCTCATGAATGGATGAATGATGTCCATGTTTATGAAGTGCGAGTGCAAATGTGGAAGCCAAACACCTGGGGTGTTACATCTATTGTGTTTTGTGAACCTTGTGACCTAGTTTGGTTGAGGTGATTGCAAAGCATAGGATAATTATTCTTATTTCTATATTTCAACTAAAATAAGCCATCGTTTGGGCATGTATCTAAAATTCCTTGCATATCTTTGGATACTGGACAGCAGTCATGAGCAAAAGATAGGAGCCTAGGTCCAAGCATAGGCATGATCTAGCTTTGGAGAAACACAAGAAGGCAAGGCAAGACATGCATCCTAGATTCAGTCAACAGGAGCAGGGCAGTAGCAGGAGACCCTCTAGAGCCACTAGGGGCACTCCACAGTACAGAGAAGGTGATGATGGTGATAGCAGCCCCTCTTCTAGTGATGAAACTAAGGATTATAGACTTGAGCATAGGAAAAGGAAGAGCACTGATAGAGACTTAGGCAGAGAGTCAGATGATGGTGATAGCTTTAAGGAGATAGAGGAGGAGCAGCAGGCACCTCTAGTGCACCACCTAGGTTAGGGCATGGACTATGGCCTTCTTGAAGTACATGCTCCTGTTTTACCCAACTATGTTGTCAAAGTCAACTACAAAGGAAAGGGTATGACTATGAGAGCAAGAGATCAGAGGAGGATTGATCCTAGAGGTTTGCCTAGGATTTAGTATGATCATCGCTTTCACACTATGTTCCATCTGAATTATTATACTAGTGTGATACTTGCTAGGAATCCTGTGGTAGCCAAGTCTTAGTGGATAGAATGGAAACATGTCAAAGAGCTATGGAAGTCCTCCATTGACTATGCTATTGCCACTTGTTAGTGCATAGGTGTATACACGCTCATGGAGTTTGTGCATGATTGGAACTCTAAAGTCATTACACAGTTTTATGCCACTCTATTTGTGGAAGAGGAGCCAAGGCATATGCATTGGATGCTTGAAGGACAGTGGTACAACGTTGACTATGATGCCTTTGCAGCTTTTCTTGGCTTCTTAGAGGAAGACCTCCAGAGAGATAGGATCCACACCGAGCAGGTGTTACCTCCTGAGCAGTTCGCCTACATGTATCCACTAGGAGGTGAGAGAGGAATAGTGGGGAAAGTTCTAGGTCTTCACCCTACTTACATATACCTGGACAGGATGTTTAGAAAGACTATCAACTACAAGGGTGGAGACAAGGGCAACATTGTAGATTATTCTAGGAACCTACTCCACAGGATGGCACCTGATGCTTAGCCATTTAGTGTGTTTGACTTTATTTGGTCAGAGATCAGGAGTGTGGGAGAGAGGCTCCTCAAGGGCTATGGATTTGCACCTTACATCATGTTTATGATTGATAAGGTCACATGACACACATTTGAGTATGACAAGAAACATAAAGTCTTAAAGATTGTAGATGACTTGATAGAGATTGGGGTGCCTCCAGTAGGATCAGGAGGAGGAGCAACAGCGCCAGAGGTAGATTCACCTATAGGTGGTGCAGCAGCTGGACAAGCTTCTCCTCTACCACATGCTCCTTCACATTCTTCTTCATGTCACCGCAGTCCTTGGTCTCCTATTCATAAGATGTTTGGTGCTACCTTTGGGATGTGCAAGGACATACGGACCTATCAGTAGAAGAAGAGGGAGGCTAGGAGGAAGGATACTCGGACTTTGAAGCAGATTACTTCTAGACTTGATCTTGATCCTCCTAGGTCTCCACTATCAAATGAGGCAGCTAGTGAGCCTAAGACTGAGGAGCAGTAGCAGGATAGGTACGATGTAGAGTTTGCTGAGTTCCTTCAGCGATAGCAGCAGCAACAGCAGGCTCTAGTGCACCTTGACACTTTACCACTACAGGCTCGAGTGCCTACTCACTCTCAGCCACATCTCAGTGCTGCAGACAAGTATGCTTCAGACTGGTGGAGTGACCTCATGGGTAGTTTCTATGACCCATCTGGTGCGGGTGGTTCTTGTCCAGCCGATGCTACATGCTCAGATGATGAGGATGCTGGTAGAGATGAAGATGATGATGAGTGATCACAGCTTTTAGAGACAGCTTGCAACCCCTTTTTTGTCCTTAGTTTGTCATTGTTGGACCTTTGTGGTGATAGATGACAAAGGGGGAGAGAGACTGATTAAATCTTTAGAATATTTGTTTCATTTGCTTCTCTTTATACCTAAAGATATATACTGCATGTTGTAGTTTTTTTAAGTTTCTGAGCTTCATTAATGTATCTTGAGTTTGAGATGAGACTTACTTATGCTTTATCTATGTATCTCTTGAGATATGATCTTTATTTATATATTAGTGGCTTGTGGACATGAGAAAATGTGTAATGAGTGCTATGTGTGACATATATGTGTTACATTTATTTTCATAAGGACTATGCATGCTAGAATGAAAATATTTGATGTGATGCCTTTATATTTGTTCTCATGTGATATATCTTGACATATGCATCACGGTTTTACTTTGTCACACACATATGCACCCCATGGATGCAATGATTTAGGGGGAGTCTCCTATATGTTTTAGTATGTGCAATTGACATTTAAGGTCATTTCATGAATTCTGATCACAAGCACATATTAAGGGGGAGCCTCTCATAAATCATTGAACCCAAAAGTTTAAATATTTATATTCTTTTGTAAGCTTTAATCAAGTTGTCATCAATCACCAAAAAGAGGGAGATTGAAAGTGCATCTAGCCCTTTAGTGGGTTTTGGATGATTGAATGACAACATGATTAAAGGTCTAACCCGTTTGCTAAGTGTGGATAGGTAATAGGTTATCTCACAGGTACTTAATGAAAGCCAAAATGATGTGGTGTTGTATAAATAATCTAGTTCAAGCACAAGACAATAATGTAAATGGAATTCATGCAAAGGCTTATTTATTGTGAGATTTCTATGTACTATGTGAAAGCAAGCTCGTAAGTATTAATTAATGAGACATGAGGGATTGCATATGGAATGATCTCATATTTTGAAGCTTGCTAAATTGAAATGAAAAAGATAACAATACATGAATGGATGATTCAACACAAGATGTGACTTCATGGCTTGAGATGGTGAAGATAGCAAGGAAAGGCTTCGAGGTACTAAGCAAGGGTGAAGGGCAAGCGACGGCTTGGCGGTCGAAGAACCTAGCTAGGGTGAAGAAGGAAGTACTTGCATTTAGTTGAGGTACTAATCATGTTATGATGACCATGTTTATGTGGAGGATCAAATCACTATTGGAGTGCTTGATGGAAGTGACTTGATACATTTGGGATTATTCAAATTTGATGAATGGAATCAAGTCACGTGCTCAAGATGGCTATGCTCAAGTGAAAAGATCAAATTTGACATGTTAGCACCCTCACTTGATGAAGATTGGAATACACGGCTTCGATTGAAAGAGATCAACTCAAAAGGTTTAAATCCGTTATACTTTTAAATTTGAGTTAATAGGAATGTCGTACTATTAAGAGGGATGCATCATGTTGATTGATAATGTTTCATAAGTGCTCAAGCCAACCCATGTGAGTTTTGAGTGTTTGAGAGACAAAAGAGCTAACTTGTGTTTTGCTGGTCTGGCAATACTAGACGTGCCCAGTATTGATACCGGATGTGCCTGATATGTGCCAAACCATGATAAAATTCTTATTGTTCTCGGGTTGGTCATCGGGAGTTCCAACATGAGTCGAAAGTTTCGACTGTCGGGAGTTCTAGCATAGGTTGGGAGTTCCAACATTTCGTGCTTAACTGACTTAGAGGGTTCACTATCCTGGTCATACCGGACGTGTCCGGTATAGACAGCCAGAAGCCAACGACTAGATTTCAAAAGCCTTGAGGGTCGGGAGTTCCGATGTGAGTCGGGAGTTCCGACGGTTGGAAGTTCCGGCATGAGTCGGGAGTTCCGACACCTCACATACTTTAACTCAATTACATGGTTTTCAAATATGCTGAGGGTCAGGAGTTCCGACGTGAGTCAAGAGTCCTGACGGTCGGGAGTTTCGGTATTCATCGAGAGTTCTGATGCCTCACATTGTCACTGTAACTTAGTTAATGTTGGGGCAGTGTAAGTCATACCGGACGTGTTCGGTATGGCAACGGCTATAGAACGGCTAGTTTTTTCTAAAGGGGCTATAAATACCCCCAAGCCTCCACCTTTGGAGGTTGCTGATTCTGCTGATACACACACACGTTTTTGAGCCTTGCCAACTCTCCCAATGCTCTCTTAGTGAGTGATTGATCAAATTTGCCAAATCAAATTGTGGGTTGAGTGAAATTCAAAAAGAGAGCAATCCAACCACTTGAGCACTTGTTCATATTGTCAATCTCGTGATTTGCATTTGTTACTCTTGGACTCTTCGGTCCTAGACGGTTAGGCGTCGCCGGAGAGCACCCGAGAGATTATGGTGTGCCTCAGAAAGTTTGTAACGGTCGATTCTGCCACCTCAGAATCAACTAGTGGAAGGTGGAAAAGGAGTTCAAAAAGACTCTAGCTAGAGTTATCTTCATGGTACCCTCTAGGGCTAACCTTCGCTGGGTCGCCCGTAGCCCCCTCAATGGAGAGTAGGATTCAAACGAGTCTGAACTTCGGTAAAACAAATATTGTGTCTCAATTCGCATTTCATTTGATATTTGTATTGCTCTAGCTCTTGTGTAGGCTCTCTGTGTATATTGTCAGCTCTAGTAGGTGCCTGTAGTTTGATTTGAAGATAGAAATCGAAAGGAGCAAGTTTAGGGCTGATCTGTAGAAATCATTCATACTGGACACGTCCGGTATTCATACCGGACACGTCTGGTATTAGAGCTCAGTACTGAAAATATTTATTCTCTATTCTAACTTTGTGTTGCAGGGTTGTAGCTTCTAGATATATTCTTTATACCTTGTTTATTCTGTGGCTAACTTGTGAGTGGTGGTATTATTCTTAATTTGGAGTTTCCATTTTGGAAACTCCCTTTTCTAATTGTTTCCGCATTTAAAGGTGTTAATTTTCAGAAATGCCTATTCACCTCCCCTCTAGGTGGCATCCTAGGTCCTTTCAAGAGCAGTTCATCATCCTCATTCGAGGACATGGTGGAGAAACCTCCCAAGCGTCGGTAGCCTCCGTGCGGGAAAGAGCCAGCCCTAGAAGAGCTGACGAAGAAGAAGAAGAAACCAAACAATCCGCTAGCACCCAAAGGTGGAATCTTGATGAGAGAGCCTCCGACCAGCCGACAAGTCATCATGGACTAGTCAGACGATGATGAAGATGCATGCGAAATGCTGCAGCGGCAAGCTACATGGATGGCTGCTCCGGCATCAACTGCTAGAGCCTCCGACTAGCTAGCCCAAGGCGCCGCTGGCTAGAGATCTGCTTGGGGCAAAGTCCTCAAGCCTAGATGAGAGGCTTCATACGAGAGGGCCACCGCGGCGAGGACAGAAGCACCAGATGCCTTCGGTGTTCTCAAGATTTGTACAGGCAACTAGAGGGCAGGAGAGCTCCAAAAAGCCCTGGCCATTCAGAGCTGCACGCAGGTAGTCCAATGATTAAGTGTTTCTGCTCTAGACTTAGTCTAAGAAACTAGTGTGGAAGTATTGAAGATAAGACATCATGTTACAGGGAAACATAGACCAAGGAGCTTCACTCAATCAACATCAACGCTGCTCGACAGGCGGTCGAGCCAAGTGCCACGACAGACGTTGCTCAGGGTGCTGAGGCGGGATAGGTAGAAGAAACACGAGAGGCGCCTATAGACCAGGCTGGTCCCCAAGACGAAGTCCTCGAGCACCCGAAGTGAATGAATGAAGATGTTGCTGCCGAGCGGAGCAGTCACCCAGAACCAAGGAGAACGTGGCTGGTCGGCGAATCAAAGGGTGATAGTATATGTCATCTTAAAAATGTTTAGTATGAGAGAAATAAGTAACTTTGAGAAAAATTATGGAAAACAAATGGAGAAAACATCACAGATATAATTATTATTGAAATACATAAAAAGGGTACATATCTTTAGTAGAATGTCTCAAGGATAGAAACACCTAGGATGTTCAATGTGCCATGAATTAGGGGTGTCAATGTCGTCTTGATCGCAGAGCCTATATGACATTGGTCGGGTCATAGCTTTTATATGTATGGACCTTCTTATAATCGGCGATACAAGCCTCCATTCTGGCCAAGAGGTCCATCACTTCAGCAATGGTGAGTCCTTCTCTTTCTCATTCATAGGTGGTGGAGATGTTGATGTGTAGGGTGAGGACACCCTACTCCGTTGGAATCTTCAACACCAGATAGACATAATGGGGCACGACCATGAACTTGGTGAGAGCTGGTTGGCCAAGGATGGTGTGGTAGGTGGTGTTGAAGTCTGCCACAAAGAAATTCACATACTCAGTACGAAAGTGGTCGGCGGTGCCAAACTATACTGGCAAGGTGATCTACCACAAAGGTTGGGATGCTCTGCTAGGTACAATACCCCAAAATGGAGAATCAACATGAATGAGATCGTCCTTTGTGAGGCCTAACTCGGTTAGGGCTCTAGCGAAGAGGATATTGAGGGCACTCCGACCGTCGATGAGGACCTTCTTGAACTGCACATTGTGGATGGTTGGATCCAGCACGAGTGGGAAATGCCTAGGGTATAGGATATCTGCCCACTGGTCGGCCCTACTGAATGTGATAGGATGCTCCGACCAGTCTAGATATTTGGGATCAGTGTCCGTGTTGTACTTGGTGATCGATATGACCTGTCGAGCGGTGACCTTCTACTGATGATTGCTCTTAGAGGTGGCACATCCTCCAAAGATTATGGCGACCGTCTTGTTGGCATCTTGGAAAGCAAGTTGTGTATCCTTAGGATGCTCCTCCTCCTTGTCGTCATCAGACTCATCGTCCTTACGCGTCTGCCGTTTCTACTATTCATTGTGGAAAGCTTTGGCCATGCCATAACATTGCCACATGGTGTGCTTGTTGTTCTTGTGAATTGGGCATGGATCGTCAAGGAGCTTTTCATAGGCAGCATTAAAATTATGCTTAGCGCGTGCTGCTCTATGTTGTTGATGAAGTTTTCCTATCGGCAGCGACATGGCTGTGTAGTCCTCGATCCCTCTGGCCGATCATTATGTCAACGTTCGCAATCGTTGTAACGCTTGTCATGATCTTCATAACGCTGTTCTTCACGGCGATCATCATCACGATGTGAGTGGCAATGCGAGCAGGAAGCATGAGCAACGTCGTCCTTAAACTGCCGATCAGCTTCTTCGGAATCTGCGTATAAGTTTGCAACCTTGAGGAGTTCACCAATGGTCTGGGGCCTATTGCAGTAAAGTTTGGAGTGCAGCTCCTGATAGTGATGGAGTCCTCTAGTGAAAGCGGAGATGGCCTCATTGTCCCCGATGTTGGGGATGGTGTTCCTTGTTTCAGAGAAGTGCCTGATGTAGCTTCATAGAGGTTCCCTAGAGGTCTGATGGAGTTTCTCCAGATCATATTTCATGCTAGGCTGCTGGCACGTTGCCATGTAATTTTCGACGAAGAATTTCTTGAGATCGTCCCAAGATTCGATGGAATCCTCCCTTAGGCCCATAAGCCAATTGTTGGCTATCTGGGAGAGCATGACAGGCAAATAATTTGCCATTACATCGTTGTTTCCCCTAGCAGCATGTATGGTGCTTTCATAGAGCTGCATCCACTGCTCGGGATTAGCCTTGCCATCATAGGGATCGACCTCGATGATCTTGAAGCCTGTGGGCCACTATATAGCTTGCAGCCTTGCTATGAAGGGGCAGGGTCCCATCATCTCGATAGCAGGGAGTGGTTGGAGGCCGACAGGGTCGCTGTGTTGGTCATCGTACTCCTGTCGGCATTGGAGTTCTGCCTGATGTCGCTGGGCATGACTGTTCTCGATGCGATTGCGGACATCGAAATTAGCGTTGATGCGGTCATGGGTGTCACCGCGTAGGGGTTGATTAACCTCTTGGTTGGCATTATGAGCTGGTCGTCCATGCTGATTTCGCAGTCCTTGTGACCTAGGATTTATGGCGACATTGCCCCTAGACCCCCTTGGATGATCTGGCCGCTATGGTAACGACTCCCCCCATCATGGCGAAAACTATGGGGGTTACGACTGTGTGCGGTCGTTGTCGGATAAGACAGATCTGGGTTTCAAATGTCATTGACTTGGACCTGAGCCGCTTTAAGCAGTGCTTGAATCTTGAGTACCTCTAGTGTTGGTGGGAGTCTAGCCAACTCATGGGTAGCCATAGCTAGATTGGCGCTTGGTATCTGCTCCACTTGCTAGTTGTCCACCATGAGGAACTCTTGCTGAAGATTATGGGTGAGAGGCGATGGGACACCTCCAGCAGATTGGATGTCATTTTCTGCTTCTTCATTGTGACATCGCTGGCAATCAGCGTTCCAGTTTCACGCTCATGGCGCTGGACACTGGTTTCTCCATCGATAGCGATGCAATCGTGGCTAACCATGAAAAGCTCTCTCCCAAAGCCTAGAGGGAAAGGTGGGAAGGTGCTGGTAGAGCCTTCAGAGTATGGCTCAGGGCTTTCCTCTAGGATTGTTTGGAGCGTGTCATCCAGAGGGTCTGTTAGGATTTGCACCATGTTTACCATTGGTGTAGGCTGGTCGGCCTCAAGGAAGTCAATCTGATAGAGGCCGTCGACGCAGCTGTACTCGGTGTGGTCAGTGAAAAGATGGTGCACGACGTCCTAACAGATCAGACCCACACCCACCAGCCTAAAAGAATAGGGCTTTGGCATGCTCTCTATCGGGGTGGAGAGTGGTAAAAGTTGAACGGTACGCCCTTCCGGAGTTGCCGTGATCACCAGATCGGAATCTGGCCGCCTTGAACAAAGTGGCCAAGCAGGTCACTTGGTTGTAGCGGCTTGGTGATCTTGGAGTATAGGAAATTTGTCGCTCGCACTGGATTGATCTAAGACCAAACCCACCAGGAGCTAACATTCTGCTAAGCGGTCTGTGATTCTGCTAAGTAGTCTGTGACCTGATCGATGGATGCGATCAGATCATCATTACTGATGGATCTCCTAACCTAGCGGCGGGGCATTAGGATCAAAGATGTCGTTGCAAGTGTTAGCACGATCGACGTAGGGTGATCCTACACCGCTTCCATGATCTCCATGTTGCCGTCAGGGCTGATGATCCAAGTCATGGATCCAACTATGAAGAACTAGCCTAGCTGGGGAAAGGCCATGGAGCTTGGGAAAGTGACCATCTAGTTGGCCATGGAATCAGCACGCACACCCCCTACCTGGCGCGCCACTGTCGATGAAATCTAGTCGGTAGTCTACCGAGGGGTATACCCATGGTAGTAGATGATCGGTGGAGGTACGTATAATAGGAACCGAATGGTAACACAAGGCGTAGAGACAACAATTTAGACAGGTTTGGACCGTCTGATCGACGTAATACCCTATATCCTGTGTCTTTGTTGGATTGTATTGAATATGAGATGAATTCGAGAGGGTCCCTACCCTCCTTATATAGTCTGGGGCCAAGGTTACAAGTTGGTTAGATCTAGATCTATTCGGGTATATGGTAAGTATTTACAAGAAATATGATATCTATCATATCCAAACAGATCCTTCTCTATCTTCAAGATTCCTCCCTAAAACCATGTGATGCATGTCGATCAGTGTCTTGCATGACACGCCTTCTTCTTATGGGTTGGACCACCCCTGGTGCTGCAGCCTATGTCCATTGCCGTGGGTATCTAGGGTTATACCCCCCCCCCACAATGATGTGGCCATTGGCTTCCTTATTACATAGAATGTCGCCCAGCGGATACTCGGTAACCACTGCTACTTGATATGTCTCAAAGTAATGGTGGAGCTTCCTAGACGTAATAAGGATAGCGTACAACAGTTTCTACACCTGAGGATACCGAGCCTTAGACTCATTCAGGACTTCACTGATGAAGTATATAGGGCGCTGAACCTTATAGGCATGCCCGGCTTCTTCTCGTTCGACGACAATGGCCGTACTAACGACATGGTTGGTTGCAGCGATGTAGACCAATAGGGTTTCACTAGGCTGTGGTGCTATCATAACTAGAGGCGTCATGAGGAATTGTTTGAGCTCGTCAAAGGCCTTGTCGGCTTCAGGCATCCAGGTGAACTTCCCTAAAGCTTTGAGCAGCTTGAAGAAAGGTAAACCCTTTTCCCCCAATCGGGATATGAAACGGCTTAAAGCCGCCATGCATCTTGTTAGCTTTTGGACATCCTTTACGTAGGTCGACGGTTTCATCTTGGCGACCGCTTCTATCTTTTCTGGGTTTGCTTCAATGCCATGGCGGTTGACGATGTTGCCTAGGAGTATACTAGATGGAACACCGAATATGCACTTAGTGGGATTCAGCTTCCATTGGAATTTCTTTAGGTTCAGGAAGGTTTCTTCGAGGTCGGCAATGAGGTTATCGACAGTCTTAGACTTAACCACCACATCATCGATGTAGGCCTTGATGTTCTTCCTAATTTGCTCTTGGAGGCATCGTTGGATAGCCCTCTGGTAGGTGGCACCGGCATTCTTAAGCCCAAAGGACATAGTGGTGTAGCAATAGGCACCGAAGGGTGTGATGAACGAAGTCTTAATTTGGTCTTCCTCCTTTAAGGAGATCTGGTGATAACCAGAATAGGAATCAAGAAAGCACAAGAGCTCACAACCAGCTATTGAATCTACGACCTCGTCAATGCGAGGTGAGCCGAATGGGTCTTTAGGGTAGTGCTTGTTGAGATCGGTGTAATCAATGCACATTCTCCTTTCATTATTATTTTTTGTACAAGGACCAGATTGGCGAGCCACTCCGGGTGATACACCTCTTTAATAAAACCGGTTGCTAAGAGCCATGTTATTTCTGCCCTAATGGCCTCCTTTTGTCTTGCGTGAATCATCGTAGCTTTTGCTTGATTGGTTTGGTGGTCGGTGAGACATTTAAGGAGTGCTCGATCAACTCCCGAGGAACGCCGGGCATGTTAGTAGGTTTCCATGCAAACACGTCGACGTTTCTATGGAGGAAGCTGATGAGCGCGTCTTCCTATTTGGGTTGAGATGGGCCCTGATCTGGGCCATCCTGCTTCTATCGCCGATCACGAGCTCAACCTCCTTTATGTCTTTGGACTTAGTCACAGACTGAGGTGGCTCCTGAGTCGGGATCATCTGCTCCTCTACTAGGATCTTCTTAGAGTCGGTGATGTAAACCTCCATTCTAGCTAAGAGATCCACTGCTTCGGCGATGGTGATTCCTTCTCATTCACAGTCATAGGCAGTGGAGATGTTGGCGCGCAGGGTGAGAACTCCTTGCTCCATCGGGATCTTCAACACCATGTAGACATAATGAGGCACGACCATGAACTTGGCAAGAGCTAGTCGTCCAAGGATGGCGTGGTAGGCGGTGTTGAAGTCTGCCACAAAGAAGTTCACGTACTCAGTACGGAAGTGGTCGGTGGTGCCAAACTGGACTAGCAAGGTGATTTGCCCCAAAGGTTGGGACGCTTTGACAGGTACAATACCCCCAAATAGAGAATCAATAGGGACAAGATCATCCTTTGTGAGGCCTAACTCAGTTAGGGCTCCAGCGAAGAGGATATTGAGGGCACTCCCATCGTCGATGAGGACCTTCTTAAACCACACATTGTGGATGGTTGGATCCAGCATGAGTGGGAAATGCCTAGGATATGGGATATCTGTCCACTGGTCAGCCCTACTGAATGTGATAGGATGCTCTGACCAGTCCAGATATTTGGGATCGGTGATCGTGTCGTACTTGGTGATCGACATGACCTGCCGAGTGGTGAGCTTCTGCTAGCGTTTGCTCTCGGAGGTGGCCCATCCTCCAAAAATTATGGCGACGATCTTGTTGGCATCTTGGGTAGTAGGTCGTGCACCCTTAGGATGCTCCTCCCCTTTGCCATCGTCTAACTTGTCATCCTTGTGCGTTCGCTGTTTCTGCTCCTCATCGCGCAAAGCTTTGGCCATGCCATAGCATTGTCGCATGGTGTGCTTGATGTTCTTATGTATGAACCATCAAGGAGTTCTTCGTAGGCAGCATTGAAATTTTGCTTAGCGCGTGGCTGCTCTACATTGTCGATGGAGTTTCCTAGTCAGCGGCAACGTGGCTATGCAACCCTTGATCCCTCTGGCCGATCAGTTTCTTTGAAGTTTGCATATGAGTTTGCAACCTTGAGGAGTTCGCCGATGGTCTGGGACCTCTTGCAGTAAATTTTGGAGCACAGCTCCTAACGGTGATGGAGTCCTCTGGTGAAAGCGGAGATGGCCTCACTGTCTAGCCAATTCACATGTGGCCACATCCAATTCTAGATGTCGTTGACTTGGGCCTGAGCTGCTTTGAGCAGCGCTTGAATCTTGAGTATCTCTGGCGTTTGTGGGAGTCTAGCCAACTCGTGGGTGGCCACAGCCATATTGGCGTTCGGCGTCTGCTCCACTCCCTGATTGTCCACCATGAGAAACTCTTGTTGGAGATTACGGTTGAGAGGCGACGGGCCACCTCTGGCGGCTTAGGCGGCATTTTCTGCTTCTTCATTGCGACGTCTTTGATGATCAGTGTTCTTGGCTTCGCGCTCACGATGATGGACACTGGTCTCTCCATCGACAGCAATGCTATCGTGGCCAACCATGAAAAACTCTCTCCCCAAACCTGGAGGGAAAGATGGATAGCTGTTGGCAGAGGCCTCAGAGTACGGCTCAGGACTTTCCTCTAGGATGGTGTGGAGCATTTCGTTCGGAAGATCTACTCGGATTTGCACCATGTTTACCATTGGGGCAGGCTGGTCGGCCTCAAGGAAGTCGATCTGATAGAGGTCGTCGACGCGACTACGCTCTGCGTGGTCGGCGAAAAGATGGTAAATGATGTCCTGACAGATCAGACCCGCACCCACCAGCCCAAAAGAATAGGGCTTCGACATGCTCTTCGTCGGGGCGGGGAGTGGTCGGAGTTGAGCCGTATGCCCTTCCAGAGTTGCCATGATCACCAGATTGAAATCTGGCCGCCTTGAACGAAGTGGTCGAGCAGGTTGCTCAATTGTAGCGGCTTGGTGATCTTGGAGCACGGGAAATTCGTCGCTCGCTCTGGATTGATCTAAGACCAAACCCATGAGGAGCTGACATTCTGCTAAGCGGTCTGTAATCTGATCGATGGATGCGATCAGATCATCATTGCTGATGGATCTCCTAACCCAGCGGCGGGGCGTCGAGATCGGAGATGTCATTGCAAGTGTTAACGTGATCGGCGTAGGGTGATCCTGCACCGCTTCCACGATCTCCCCGTTGCCGTCGGGGCTGATGATCCAAGTCATGGATCTGACCATGAAGATCTGGCCCGGCTCGGGAAAGGCCACGGAGCTCGGGAAAGTGACCATCTAGTTGGCTATGGAATCATCACGCGCACCTCCTACCTGGCGCACCAGTCTACCGAGGGGTATACCCACGGTAGTAGATGATCGGTGGAGGTGCGCGTAATAGGAACCGGATGGTGACACAAGGCGCAGAGACAGCGATTTATATAGGTTCGGGCCGTCTGATCGACGTAATATCCTACGTCCTGTGTCTTTGTTGGATTGTATTGAATATGAGATGCATTCGAGGGGGGTCCTTACCCGCCTTATATAGTCTGGGGGTAGGGTTACAAGTCGGTTTAGGTCTAGATCTATTCGGTTATATGGTAAGTATTTATAAGAAATACAATATCTATCATATCCGGAAAGGTCTTTCTTCGTTGCTAAGATGTCTTCTGATTGTCTTGAGGTGCACGTCGATCAGAACTGGGCATCGTAGGACTTGATCTTATGGGCTGGACCTCCCCTGACGGTGCGGCCTATGTCCATTGCCGTGGGTACCTGGGGTTATACCCCTCACACTCCAATATCTGCAAGGGGTTTGTCCAAGATCATGTCTCCTGTGGTCTTTATAATGACAGCCCCCTCCTCAGCTAACTCGGAGTGTGCAGCTTTCAGTTTATCTCGAGTTTCACGGGCTTGTGCAAGAGCAAGATCACTGTCCTAAATAGCCAATGACTAGAATTACAAATTTGTATGCTCCACAAAAACAAGAGAGAGAAGCAACAAACTACACTGCATCGAAAAGTGAAAACTGAAAGCTGAAAAGAGTAATTGTCGTTTGACAGTAAACCATGACTATTCCTGAGTAACTTCTAATCGACAAAAGGAAGATGTCTGAAGAGCATAGAATTTCCACAAGATCCAAGGAGAGGTCGTATTGAGTAAGCCAAGACAAAGACCCTTGTAAACACCTACATAGTGTGGTGACATTTGAATGTACAAATTAACCGATTACTAAGAGACCATCATTTACTTTTATCAAGGGCAACGGCCAGTTACTATTGATCCAAAACTGCAACAAAACGAAGCCATATATGCAAATAGTGCTAAACATCATCAAATACTTCGTGCTAAACATCCTAAAAGACGCGATAGGTTAAGAGGCGCAGCTCAAACCGCCTATTCCCAGAGCATATAACCCCCAAAGATACCACAGAAAATGGTCGAATTTGATCACCTTCCACGCGTCCCAATCCGGATGAGGGGGACCTTGGCCTGCGCGACGGCCTCCACGGCGACGGGGCACGCCCACCGCCGCGGGCGCGCGAGGCAGGTCGGCGGGCCGAGGAGGGAGTTGTGAGCGGTGGCGCATCGCAGCGACACCATCTCCGGCGGGCTAGAGAGGATTAGAGGACTGTGCGCGCAAGGGAGGGAGGAGATGCCGAGATGTGCGAGGGGTTCAGGTTCAGGAAATTCCATCTATATCATCAATTTTTGCTTGTTACCGAATAATATAACACATAGCATACCCATCTCACCGCGCTTCAAGTATTCTTCGACACATACCCTAAACATTCTCCTTTCCCTCGAAAAATCAGGGATGTTTTGTCGGGCCTCTAACAGAGGGATGTGACATTCATCAGACTCATCTGAGAATCAATCAGCAAGGGTAATTTTCATAAGAATAGGAACATTGGATCTTACTCCCGGTTACCATGAGCTCAATTATTCTTGAAACAACAACTATCAGCAAATTCACATCCAATTACAACATTACAAGTTTACAACGTAGCTGTGCAGATACCTCTTCGACAAAACATAGCTGTGCTGTGCAGATACCTCTAAGGCTCTAACCCAGAGTGCTATAAGAACAGGAGATACAATACAACAAAGCTTAATGGAGCTGCTCAATATGAGTGGGTAGTACAAGGCTCTAGCAGAACTAGTAGGAGAAAGAAGAAACAAAAACAAACCTCTCAACACTCTAGTTAGGCCCTCCGTTTCTAACCAAAAGAGTGGCAATTGGAATTGCACATGGTCGCTCATTCTTTTCATTGCAAGCTATCAAAGAAGCCAGGCCCAGCCTTTGCCTTCAGCTCATGACCAGCATCTTTGCCCAACTCAACCATGTCGTTAAAAGAGTACGGTCCACTTCTTGTTGTCTCAAATACTGTAAGCAGAATCATAAAAGTGACAAAGTGTTGTCATCCGATGGTAAATATAACAAAATCGTTTTAAAATCTTTTCAATTGAAAATCAAGGATACCTTTAGATCCGTCTGGTGAAGCCAATAGACCCCGGAATGAGCAATTCCCGTCCTTATCACGGTAAGCATAGGCTGCAATTGGAGTTCGGCAGTTACCATCAAGAACTGCCAAGAATTCTCTTTCACATGCAACAGCTAATCTGGTATCTTCATGGTTCAACGAGGATAGATACTCCATCTACAAAAAAAAAGGGCAAAGAATGGGAGATCTCATCATTTTTGGCTAAAAAAGGTGTTAAAATGACCATGAACCCAAGCAAGTGTCTGGCACGCCCTGCATAGCTGCATAGTACATTCATGTACATTGCAGAATATAACAACAGTGTGCACTCAAATTAGAAACATAAAGACCTACTGTGAGGCATACTAGTTTTAAAGATTATTTTTTGAAACGGTAGTTTTAAAGATTAAATGTTTTCGGAAAAGCCACAACATGCAACATGGCCAGGATAAAGAAGCAATAAATAAAAGAGACTTGATAAACAAAAATGCAAAGAGTGGGATGACCAAGAAATCAAATCTTAAAACAATTATATGTGCTGCCTAAACAGCATCATCTGAAATGGTTGTTATTCAGGACCATAAAATGGTCACTTGACCTTATCACCAGGGGGCAGATCCACAGTATTAGTAACGCTGTCACCTGACAGCAATAAATTGTGTAAACTCAATGAAAAATTACTATGGGCAGTTGGGGACAAGACACAATGACACAGCATGTTTATCATAGCTATGCTAGTGACATCAATGATTCATAATTCTAGATCCACCCTTGCTTATCACGTAATCAAAGTAGCGTGCAAAGTTCGATAGAGAAAAGATAGCAAAGCTAGTGTCAGATTTTTGTATATCGAATCATGCAAGCTTCATGTTTTCTCCATCTACCAGCATACTACAACACTGGACCCCTTACCATTTTGTCATCGTTGCTTCGGCAAGCTATTCCAATAGCACCTTGGGCAACTGCTGGAAGCATTTCTTCCACTGATAGTACAGCTGTTGCATTTTCTGCCATATTTAGCCGCCTCAATCCAGCCAGTGCCAACAACGTAGCAGAGACATCTCCTTCCTTGAGTTTCCTTAACCGTGTCTGAACATTTCCTCTGAAGTTAACTACCTGAAAACCATTCAATACTGTTAAGCACGAGACTGATCAAGGTCAATTCCTAATCAAAACACACTTCTAAATAAATTCACAAATACAGGCTTCTAAATAACTAACTACAAGACTGGGGCGAGAGTCTACAACATCAACCGGACAGAATTCCCTTCAGAACCAAAAATAAAAGAAAATTGCAATGGTGCCTCTAGGATAGGCATCTTTTCACATGTATGGCATTAAAAACAACAGCTTTACAATCATAGAAATAGAAATATACATATTTAAGAGTTTTTTTTAACATTTTATAAAAGAGTTGGGAACTGCAGCTGATAGAAAGATCTATGTTCTAGACTTCAGTGAATGAGCTCAGAAAGCTCACTCTCTTTATATGCAATGGGAAAAAAAAACCACCAGACTCGCAATACTGGGAAGTATCTATGAACACATTAGTGAATCGGCTAGCACTAAAATCACAAGTATAGGGGGTGGGGAGGGAAAGTGTGATGAGCAAAACCATCATACTTACTTTCAGTGCTGGATATCTGTAGAGAATCTGAGATTGTCTCCGCAGGGAAGCACTTCCAACAACACTGCCAGCAGGAAGCTCTGCAAGTGAATTTGCAGTCAAGCATATGAATGCATCTCTGACATCTTCTCGTGGTAGGTTACAGGGCAATATTGTGCCTTCAGGTAGATAGGTTGGAACATCTTTCATAGAGTGAACAGCGATATCAATCCTTCCTTGCAAGAGCGCGTCGTCTATCTCCTTGGTGAATAAACCCTTGCCTCCAATATCTGCAAGGGGTTTGTCCAAGATCATGTCTCCTGTGGTCTTTATGATGACGATCTCAATAGCCCCCTCCTCAGCTAACTCAGAGTGTGCGGCTTTCAGTTTTTCTCGAGTTTCGTGGGCTTGTGCAAGAGCAAGAGGACTGTCCTAAATAACCAATGACAAGAATTACAAATTTGCATATTCCACATGAAAAAAGAAACAAACAACACTTTGAACTGAAACGTGGAAGGAAAATTTTGCTTTGGCAGCAAATAGTGCCTTTTCTTGAGTAACCTTTTCCCTGTTTTTTAAACGGATTCCTGAGTAACTTTCTCTCAACAAAAGGAAAATGTGGAAAAGGCATAGAATTTCCACAAGATCCAAGAAAAGTAGTAAAGTCGCTAAGACTAAGTCAAGGCAAAGACTGGTAAAGACAACATCCTTGTAAACACTGACATGAAACCACTAGCTATCATGAGAATAGCACAAGAACAATACGGCATCTATGGCGTTGACCCAAAATAGTAGAGGTGACATCTAAAATGTACAAATTTGCTGACTATTAAGAGCCATTCTTTAGCTCTATCAAGGTCAACGCCCAGGTACTTCTGATCCGGAATTGCATCCTACGAAGCAAGGAAGCGCATCCTTCCTGCTAAAGATTCTCAATACTCCTTTGAACTTCAACAAATTAACCACAAATGTTCAACACGTAATAAAGACGCAACAGGTTCAGAGCCACATCTCAAAATTCACATTCCCGGGGGAAGAGCTAAACAAAGGATCTCTCAGGCACTCACAACGCGTTGCCGTCCCCAAATGCAACTAAATAGAACCTAAAGCCACGATTTTGACCAACATAAGCCCAAATTCTTCACCCTCCCAACCAAAGAAACAGCAGAAAGGGTCGAATTCGATCACCTTCCACGCGTCCCAATCCGGATGAGGGAGACCTTGGCCTGCGCGCCGGCCTCCACGGCGACGGCAGCGCGCACGACGGGGCACGCCCGCCGCCGCGGGCGCGCGAGGCAGGTCGGCGAGCCGAGCAGGGAGTGGTGCGCGGTGGTGCATCGCAGCGAGACCATCTCCGGCCTGCTGGAGAAGAGGGTCAGAGGAATGGGCGGGGAGGAAGGGAGAGAGGGGAG
This sequence comes from Miscanthus floridulus, assembly GCF_019320115.1. Lineage (NCBI taxonomy): Eukaryota > Viridiplantae > Streptophyta > Magnoliopsida > Poales > Poaceae > Miscanthus > Miscanthus floridulus. The sequence goes on along the minus strand of NC_089586.1, from coordinate 20,901,005 downwards.
GCCGAGATGCACAAGGGAATGGGCTCTGCAGAGGTCTGGATTCTGATCTGGTCGAGCTGGTTACGCTCTCGGCGTGGATGAGGAGAGGATAATGTGTCAGGACTGGCCAACCAGAGCAAGGACTACTCTGCTCATTTCTATCCTGCTCAGCATGCATAAAGCTCAACTTAATAATAGATAGACCTAGGGATTTTCTAGATATATTTCTATTGATTTTGTTTCTTTTTTTTCTTGCTATATAAGATTTTTCCTCATGCTTAGGCCGGTTGAATTCAACTCGAATTGGAAGTTGTATTTGTAAAAGCATTGTCTATTTGGATAATTGGATCCATAGATAATGCATGTATGGGAGGGGCTTATTTTGCTACTTTTGGATGTCAACTGATTAGCTCTTAGGTTGTGTTTAGGAGGGCTCCTATTAAGAAGCCCAAGACGTTTTGAAGAAGCCACAATCAAAACGGCTCTAACTCCTTTTTATCATTGAAAAACAGTTCCAAACAATTTTTCATTGAAAAACAATTTCAAGCGGCCTCTCCTACTAAATCGTTTGGTAAGACTCCTCAGAAGGAGCTGGAGCTAAAATAGAGCCCTATCAAACAAGGCCTTAGTTGGATGTGGCATGTTTGGTATAGGGCAAGCTTCGTAATTTCTCATACACGTGGTGATATGGATGAGCATTTTTTTTTTGTCTTTTTAGGTCTTCGTACCGGTAGAGCAATAGGGAACTACTCCCTCCATCTCAAATTATAAGTCATTCTAAGAATCTTGGTGAGTCAAACCATCTCAAGACCAAATTTATATGATAAGATAATAATATTTATGGTGCCAACTAAGTATCGTTAGATTCTTCATTAATTATATTTTTATAGTATACCTATTTGATGTTATAAATCTTTGTAATTCTCTCTATAATTTTTGTCAAACTTGAAATGCTTTGACTCTCTATGATTCTTGGAATGACTTATAATTTGGAATGTAGGGAGTAGCTTACAAAATTGTTAGTCTTACAATTTGACTTGATAGATTTTGAAAAGCTGAGGTATTTGAATTAACTAGGTATTATAAAAATCGGATTTCACATATGGTGCGGATCAAATAAACTTTAGTTTAGAGAAATTAAATATTACTAAAATAGTTGAATTGTATCGTTAAAATCATCCATGGTGAGTATCATCGTAGCTATTAGCTTTTATTTCACCCTAGCATTTACTATTTGGTTCATGACAGTTTGGAGCTTAGCTGAAAGCACATAGGCACAATCATTTGATCAAAGAGGTCTATTTTTTATTTGAGTAGAATATCTTTTCAACCTTCCATGTCTTTAGGATGCTGCTGTATGTTTCTTAACGAATTATTATTAAAAAAACTGTTCAAAGGATATACGTGTCGAGTGAAATCAAAGAGCTTTTCACTCAATCATCAAGATTGTGAAACATGATAACTAATACCATCCCGTGTGTTTATCACCATGATTATCTCAAAAGCACCAAAAATGGTATATAATAAGTTAAGAAGGCAAACAACTCATGTATATGTAACACCTCTGGTGTTACGATCTTGCTTAGTACTTAGATTAACCCCTAAAAGAATTTAACAAAATAAGTTTTCGGGTGTTAAAATTTTTAAAACTCCCAAGAAAGGATAATTAAATTGTAGGTCTCATTTTATGAGAAAAGAAGCGAACGTGATATTGCGAGTTAGTTCAATTAATGTGTAAACGTGCTTATGAAATTCTAATAAGAAAAATTGGATAAGTGGTTTTAGATGTTCGGCATGAAAAACGATTTCTATAAATAAAAATGTGGCATAGCTTATAATTAGAAAGTGCCATTTTTGAAGAATTATAATGTGCAAAATACTTAAATAGTGCTTTAATATTTTGTTCCCACGAGTTAGTACGAAGTATGGACTAGGTCATGACATGTTGTCTAGTTGAAATTGACGAAGTTCTGACCTTTTATAAAATCAATCAAAGGTGTTAATGGTTGTTTAGTTCAAGCAGGACTCTCGTTCTTTCTAAGTCTGTAACGATGATAGACAAAGCTATTTTGGCATTTGATTTCCAACAAAAATGGCTAAGCACTACATCCATGTTCTTGCACCATTGGTTGCTTCTAACTTAGCACCTGGGCAAGGTGTAGGTCGTAGTTGGAACTCTTAAAAATTGCCCAAATTTCGATCAGAACGCACTAGAACCTTGTCATCGGTGCTCTGCTCGTGAACCAGTGCTCAAGCGACATGATCACCTTGGCATCCTCCTCTCTCCCTCTCTAGTCACTCTTTAGTCTCAATGATTGCTTCGTTGGATAGCTGGTGGTGTGGACTTTAGGTTCATATAGTCGGTTGAGCCTTAGTTGAGCTTTTAAGCGGTTTTTTGTATGCTTTAAATGCGTGCACGGCACAGTTCTCTGTTTTTCGGATTGTGTTCGCGGTCACCGTGCGCACGTGCTTCGCTGGCGCCGGGCTTAGCCCATGGCCGGTCGTGGCCTCTCCCTACGGGCCAGCGCGCGTGCTGTTGTTGCGTGCCGACCGAAGCCACGGCGTGTCTCTTGCCTCGCCTTGCCGCGTCGAACCGCTGTGCCACGCGCATGGTTGGCCAGCGTCGCGCCGGCCACCGCCTAGTCAACGTGGCACTTCTTCCGCCGCTCGAACCACCTACTCGTCGAGCCGCTGCCTGCCCCCCACTATAACACAACATACATTTGCCGACACTTTTTATAGTGGATAAAGGGTACCTTTTCCGACAGATAACCTCTCGCGAAAGGTTTTACCGATAGTTTAGAAACAGTCGTGCTATAAGCCATGGGCAAAACTTTCACCGACAGTTAAAGGAATCGCCGACACTTTTTGTGTTGCCAAATGGTGGACCTACGCCGACAGTTGAAACATTTGTCGACAGTTAACCCTTTGTCGACAGTTAAGACCTAAGCCGACAGTTTGAACCTTTCTCGACGGTTTGTGTGTTGGCGAAACCATTTTCAAGGTATTTTGTGAATCATGCCCTGTCCAACAACTAAACTATCGACAAAACTGTAATGCAGATATAGATATAAATACAATTTGAATAATTTGACAAAACCACTGTTATTCATATAGAAGGAAAATCTCAATTCTTAGGAGCTAGATAGAGTTGATTCATTTTCGAAAAACAGTGTTCTCATCAGGTCTGCAAAACATGACATGCGTTCTGAACTTGAGACGACTAATAAAAAAAGCCAGAGTAATATTTAATAGGCCACACATTTCCGCTGAGGACCATCCATGAGAATGCTCTAAGCTACAGCGCCCTTGCCCTTCTTGCGCTGAAGCTTCTTCATGTAGAACTCAAGCTCTTTACCCTCAAGGATGTACCTGTTATACAAAAAAGAAAAGTGTATTGTAAGGAGCTACCTGCAATATAAGATATAAATGAAAATAAGAGGACAACTTCCATTCTACTTGAAGCCTAGAAGGATAAATTTGTGATAGCTGCCAACATATCTAAAATGTCTAGACTCATAGTGATTGTAACATAAAGAGTATAAACAAACATTAAGCTTTAAGCTACAAAAGTTAAATGGTACACAAACAGATAAGCTGCTCTAACAAAAACAAAGAAAGTCTGGTGGAAGTCCATTATTTCTTACACATCAGCTCGGCCACACTGTCCAGGGCGGGAAGAAATGCACGCCAGCAAGCTTCCACTGCCAAATTGCTCTTCAATGTGAGCGTCAAGCTCACGTCCCTTCTGACACTCCTCAAGCTTCCTCTTGACATGGTTGCTCTTCTTTGTTTCCTCAGCTGCTGCCTCACCCTCTTGTCCCTGGATGAATGAATCTCAAACAATAAGTGATCCTCAAGCTTCCTCTTGACATGATTGGCTCTCCACGCCTAGCAAGGTGTGCCTTACCTAACCTTTGCCAAGCAAGGAAAGTGGACAAGTTTGTGCAAAACAACCAAACATAACCTAACTCTCATAGGTATTTTGCAAATTTTATCATAATGATAGCAAGTATGACCTGCTGGAATGGTTTCAGTACTATCTGGTAGTTGGTATTAACTGATATCATAGAACTAAAGACCACTGATAGAAAGGTCAGAGCAAGGATACATAAGTTTATGCTTTAATGTCAACTACTAAGAGGCAAGAATGTAGCCAACACCAGCACACACTTGTAATTGCGTTAGGTACTTATGATAGATATTTTGGTACATGTCAGCTACGAAGAAAGGGCAATAGAGTGTTGCAGGAAGTCTAGGCACTTGTCTCCATAATAAATTTCCAGAAAAAACATTTTACTAATACCCTAAAGTAAATTATGGAACATACACAGCCATCTCAATGCAATTTTTAGTAAAAGAGATATCATGTGGCTTGAGATACCTTACTCGACTTTGCATGTGAAATCAGCACCTGGCTTTGATCCTTCATAGTTGGAAATGTCCAATCAATATTTCCATCCTTGGACTGAATGTAAAAAAGGAAATTTATCAGCAAAGTAAACTTAACAAAGTTTGATTACTTCATACAAAGTTCCATGAGCATTAAGGGCTCACTTTGTCATACACGTACAGATTCCCATCAGAATGACTAACAACAAAGATTCCTTCATGCTCTGGAACCCATGCAACACAAGTGCACCAACTGCAATAGATTGGTGTCCAAAGATCAATATATATACTTACAATTTAATAACTGTGTAAAGAAAAACATCCATCTACACCATAGAAATAGTATCTTCTCTTTTAACTGCAGCCTTGTAGTTGCCTTTGAACTAAGAAAATACGTTCAAGTAAACTCTCCCAAAAATGATTCCAGCTAAGATCCCTGAAACACATTGGGCAAAGATGAGAACAAAAGATAACTTGCCAAATTCTCATAAACACCATGTGCAAAAAGCCAAAAAACTAATACCTTTTCTCCTAATAACAAAAAAGGGTAATTTCTTTTCCTAAAAGGTGATTATGCAGTATAGAACTTTACACATACAAGTAGCCAAGTTGGGGTATTCCACTGACGTCAGGAACAGATCCTTCCAAGCTGTAGTTCCTCAAACTCCTGATGGTGACAGTATCAATTAGATTAATATAAACTATAATAAACGCTGTAGGAAAAAAAAGAGTGCAGCCGCTTTACGATAGATCACATGAATCTAATGAACTTGTTTCAAGGCATGCATTACAAGACTTGAAACTAAGTTGACACTGCATGTAAACAAAGCTAAAGACATGAAGAGAAACAAAGACTATTACACTATAAACTCAACAATATACAATTCTTATTGCTGACTAAGATCAAAATGATATAGTTCACAAGAAATTATGTGATCCACAGACCACAATTACCAAACCAAGTTGGAAACTGTGGACTGCTGTTCTGTTATTGAGACAATTGTGAACCTAGTGTATACTTGTTTAATGATTGGCAAGCGCATACGGTTCATGGACAAATATACAGAAGAAAAATAGAACATATTTTTTTTAAAAAAAAAGCCATAGCCGGTATAAAACAAACTCCATGTGAGTCAACATACATAAACTCTGCTACTTCACACAAAAAGACACTGTATTTGAAACATTTGTTAGGTTGTCCCACTATGGTACAAAGTATTTAACTATGGCACAAGCTCCAGTTCAACAATAACTTACTCTGATGTTGGTGGAAACCGGGAGGAAAGCTTCAAAAGAGAGACAAGACACATAGCCCTAGTAGTAACATCTGCAGAGTAGCGCTGAAGAGCAGCCTCTATGGCATCCACAGCATCAGATTATGTTACCTGAACAAGATCAGGAATTGACCAAGCCGTTTGACACTAATAAATTTTAGGAGCAATACTCCTAAATGAAATACATAAAGAGAAGGCCAATGAGGGAAGATGATAGAGTTATAAGCTATATACAGGCAGAAATTCTATAATCAATCATAAATGCAGCCATATGAGTAAACGAATGGTCACATAATTTCTCTCAATGACAGTCATTACAGATAACACAGGTAACCACAATTCGCAAGGTGATCACAAGGGAGGCTGTCAAAATTGTATATACATTGATTTGGAGCAGTTTGAACATAGCCTACAAATTATTTGCATGAAGAAAGTAACAAGACTACATAATAATATATGATGGAATCATCAGTGCAGAGTCTTCTCAGTAGAAAGTGTATAACCAAGAGGGGATGGCTGCCAAGAATTTTTAACTCACTGTGATCGGTTCCTCCATGTCCAACATACTAAGATTGTTGGCCAGCATTTCTCCATATTCACCGATGCACCAAACAGCCACCCTAACTATTCAGATCCAGGGATATTGTAAATCCTAGAGTAGGGTGAAAGGGGCCGAATCGAGGAGAGTGCAGCCTCTAGGAGCAAGGTTGTGTACTCGATACATGAACATCACAACTCAAAATATATGAACCTATTGACCTATGAAAAGAAAGGCACGTTTTATTACCATAGTGTCAAATAAGCCTCAGATAATTTCTCCCCTGGAATCACGTTTACTGAGAACAGAAGAGAAAAAATTAGATCAGGGATAGCCTCACCGTTGCTTGGCGTGGAAGACCCTCTTCTTGGTCCCGCATTCGCTATGGCTGCCTACTGCGTGAGACTGACACAGCCACTGCATCATCCTCAAGGTGCGACATGGGTGGACGAGTCACTCCACTGCTAGCCCCTCTCCACTCCACTGGCTCACCACCGCCTGCGCCGGCCCCTGACCTGGGGGTGACAGATCCGACCACCAGAACACCGGATCCGCCAGCCTAGGCCCTAGAGCAGCCTAGGCTGGCCCCGTCGGTGCCGCCATGCGAGGAGGAAAGGGGACGACGGAGGGGAAGAAGTGGAAGAGAAGCCCGTCGCCGTCACCACCACCCTATGCCTGCCCAGGCCTCTGGCTGGTGCTGTCGTAGTCATGGCCAGGTAGCCTCATCGAGCCCCACGTGGCTCGGGTGAGGCGACGCCCGCCGGCCCGCGTCATCCCATGCTGCCACTCCACCAAACGAGAGGAGGGTCCCACCGCCGCCATCCCGAGTGGCCTGCTCCGTCGGTGGTGTAGTGGGAGAGGGGAGGGAAGGGGAGGGGGCGCAGTGGCTAGGGTTGGTGGCTCGCCATTGGCTGCGGCATGGGTTGACGGGCATGGGGGCGGCGAACGATTAGGGGCAATGAGCGTGGGGACTTTTTGTGTGTGTGTGTATAGGCTGTGTCAGTCTATGCCTGTGCGGGGAACGACGTTCACCCCTAGGTAGTCCTTCGCCGACACTTGTACCGTGGTTTCGTTTAGGCAACACTAACACTTAAATAGTCTAGAAATTTTCGCCGACAATTTTTTAGCCAGCAGAAAAACACCGATAGATAACATGTGGCCCTATAACCTTATTGTCAACACATAATTTGATGTTAAAAAGTTACACATTTGCCAACACATAATATGTAGTTGAAACCCACCTTTTGCCAACACATAACTGTAGGCAAATGTGTGTAATGGTGTAGTGCCCATTGGCACGTCGAGTTAATGCTCTAATCATGGTACCACTGCACTTCCCGTGCGTTGTTTGTGCATCGGCCCCACGTGACCGCTGTGTCGCTACTGCCGTCACGTCATTTGGACTCGTCGCGCACCCGGACTCATAGCTCTCGTACCTCAATCCACCAGAGCTTGATTCATCACACTCGTAGCTCCTTCATAAAGTGGCTTAGCTGCGCCACCCATCTCGAGCCCTGGCGGGGCGTTGTCGACTGCCAATTTGGCGTTTCCCTCGTCGTCGGTCGTTGTCGCCGCCATGACCATAGCAGTAGGGGTGGGGTTGAGTTTCCAAGTGGTAGAGTCTAATTCAATACCCCTACTAGAGTCCCCAATCCAGGCTATAGTTCGTGCTCACCTAGCTTGAACCTCAACCGTGGCCATTCGGCTGGTGGCGCGGACGTGTCCACCGTGGAGTGCTGCCGACCTCACTGTGCGCACATTGCCAGCCCTCCTACACCTCCCTCTGCCTCAACCATCGACACGGCTAGCACCTAGGTAAGCTGTGGATGCTCTCACGCCATCTCGACCCCTCTCTCACCGCCTAGGCTTGCCGGAACAGTCATGCCGCCACGTGGTTTGGCCCGGTGTCGAGGATAGGTTACCACAGTGCATTGTTGAGTTCCTTTTTTGATTTGTACCGTTGCGCGTTGGTTTATAGATACCCATTGTCCCGTTTAGCGCATCGAGTAAGCCCTTAGGTGGTCGTCATGGCCGCGCGGTGCCGGCCAATGCCGCTCTGGCGAGCACGGTGGCATCGGGGTGGCATCGGGGACCACCCTGTTGTAAAGAGGGGTTAGTTGAGGGGCTGAAGTGTAAAGTTGTGATAACGGAAATAGTGTGCGTAGGAGTCACATTATTATCCAAGAGTTTGGGGATCTTTCGGCAAGATCGCATCGCGCGCGGGCCTCTCGGCCTTGGGCCGTTGTTGGGCTGTCGCGCCACGCGTACAGTCGCCCCGCGCGGCCGTAGTGGGGCTGCTGTGCCGAATCGGTCGCCGCCGGCCCTTCGTCTTTTTCTAGTGTTTTTCTAATTTAGTTTCTAAGGCAAACTTGTAAATTCAATATAAAATTATGCATGAGTCCAAAAATTATGAAACTAGTTTTGTTAGGCTTCTAAAATTATGATCTATCTGTTAGCGTAATTGGTTCATCTAGTTTTAAAATATTCCAGGGTTGCTCTAATTATTTTAAAATATTTAATATTATTAAAATGTGAACTTGTGGGAATTTCTGTGAGAAAATGGTGATAGTGTCGACTCTAAAAATTTTACAGTAAATTCATAATATTATTAGCTGCTCACTATAATTTTTGTAGCACCATAATAAGTATTTTGCTAGATAGATAATGATGCTTATTTTGAATAAATATTAAATCGATAGAATGGAATAGAGAAACAACTTGGATTTGTATAACTAAAATATTGTGGGAAATTAGCGCCTAGTTCGACAACTTGGATACATGGCCTAGTACGTTAATCGTCAGCGCTAGCTTGTTAGCTTGAGAGACGTAATCATATTTTAAGAGTTACGATTGTCGTCGATTATTTACGTCCCTGCGTTGCATCCACGTATTTTATGATAGGAGCGATGTTGGATCGTGGAGTCATCAGGAGTAACGGAAACAAATGGTGACTTGATGACCATGCCACCAAGATGAAAGCTAACTTGGTTATATCTTACCCAGGCAAGCCTCGGTGTATAACTCCTATTATTCTACACTTTATTTTATGCTTGTGCATTAAGTTTAAGGAGTTGAATGAAACCCACTTGTATACATATATCATTATCCTATGAGTCTTACTAGTATGACAGGATCATGTAGATTGCTATGCTATAGGACTTCGATAGAAGTCGAGTGATTATCTGTCACTCGCGAGAGATAGAAAAGATATTATTGCTGTTATTACATTACTATCACATGGAATATATATGAATGATAATTGAAGACCAGACGGAATGGTACTTTGAATCTCAGCTTGGTTTGGCATTCGAACGAGGCTCGAATTGCACTTGTTCCGCCTGTGTCAGTTAAGGACCAGTTGTTGTATTAGATTCTAGTCAGGTCATAGACTTATTATTCTGAGCACATACTTGTTTATGGGAGCAGGAAAGGCTCATTGCACTCTTGTCGTAGGTTCCAGCTCTTTTTAGACCGACTGATTGGAGGCGGAGATGGTGGAGGTCTAAGCACTACACTGAGTGTGGGACTCAGGTGTGGGGGCTTGAAGTCCAAAGTTTGAATGGGGACCTAGACTCCTTGACAGGGTAGATGGGTTTGGTCCTGTTTGTGCCTGAGGTACAAGCGGGGCGTGTGTTTTGGAGTATCCAGTTGGACACATTCATTCGTGAATCGTCGAGTAATCCGGTACAACTTATCTATAATCTAGCACTGTAGTAAGAACTGTAATATGAAAAATGGAAAAATAGTTTTAATTGCTTACCACCTACCTTAAAGTAGCATATGTGCTTACATAGAATGATTGGTTAATGAACTAATGATGACTGCTAATGAAATTGAATATAAGGATGCACACTTAGTAATGCTTTTTGCAGATGTAATAACCCACAAGCCAGATAGCCTTGTATATCCTTAGAGTCTTTCTTTTCTCTTAATGGGTAAGTCTTGTGGAGTACAATTGAGTACTTAGGATTTGTTCTACTCTGTTGCAGGTGACAAGAACATATGAAGCTGACACTTGTGTGTGGAAATCTTCTGATGGGCTCAACGAGGATTTCCTTAATGTTGTGGACATAGCGTTTTTTTTGAAACTTTCATCCAAAATATTTTACAATGGAAAACTTATAACCTGTTATAATGTATATAACTTATCATCATGTTAATGTTTAACTTGTCGTTAAATGATTTTATTTTTGCTAGAACTCTGATAGCATGGTTATATTCCGCTATTATAAACAATAAATATTATACTCTGATGTTGCATGAAAAGTGATGTAAAAAATGACTTAAGAATTATGTAAGCTTTATTCTCTCATTTGTGATCCTGATGGAAAAATGTGAATTTTTTGGTTCTCCCTTGGGGTGTGTCCGACAGACCTGCGTAATTTAGTGTCCTTCCTTAAATACTTAGTGTCTAATGAAAGACAAAGACTTCTAAGAGACATTAGATTAGATGGTTCTGCCACAATATATAACTAATCGGCTTAGTAACATGGATTTGAGGTTAATCGTATCTATTCAATTTCAACACACATATTAAAAGTTGAGTTGTTTTACAAAATATTAATGAAACATTAAGGATCACCTCATATGTGGTGTAATTTTCTCTAAGTCTACTTTTTTTAAAGAAACATCTATTTATTTAGGTTTATTTTATGTACATGTATTTTTTTTCATGTTTGAGATTCTATAATACTTCCTCCGTCCCAAAAAAAAGTGTCGTTTTTTATTTCCAGAAATCTTGTTTGACCATCCGTTTTATTCAAAAAAATTTATATAAATATGAGCTATTTTGTTAGGACTTATTTTATCATTAGAGATAATTTAGTAATAATTTATTTATTTTATAATTTACATAAAATTTTTGAATAAGACGAACAGTCAAATATGATGTCTGAAAGTAAAAAATATCACTCTTTTTTGGACGGAGGGAGTATAGCTTATGTGTGTTTATTATTTAAATAAAATTTCAGTATTTGGTCTTCGAAGTGTATCTAATATAAAACATTTTCATAGAACTAAATTTACAAAATAGAAATGTAATGGAATAAAAAAAGGAGAAAAAGAAAATCAAGCTAAATAATTAATTAATAAAAGAATAATAAAAATGAAAAAAGAAGAGAGGCGAATTGCACACCGTTAACAGCCACAGATGGTCACCACTGCCGTCGCGGCGGTCGCCGGCGCCGTGCCGCCGCCTCGGAAAGCCAAAGCTGTAACTGTAGCTACACCACCACCTCCCACCCTCACTAGAAGGCAGCTCCTCGCCGCGGTCGCCACCGCCTCCACCCTCCGTACGGCCGCCGTCTCAGCTGCGGCCCCCAGATTCGCCGAGATCCCCGGCTCCGGCGGCGTGAAGGCCCTGGACCTCCGGGAGGGTTCAGGAGAGATCCCGGCCGTCGGCGACCAGGTAAAAGCCGCGCCGTTCTACACTGATTGCGTTTTTTTAGCACAATTCTTGCTTGGTCTATAATTAACCAAGTTCGCACCTTGAAATTGCTCTAGCTTATCAGTCGATGCTGAGCTGATGATCCGCATAAGTTCACCGTGATTTCTTCTTACAATTAAGAAGCTGAGAGTGCACGGATTACATGGGTTGCTCATGCAGGCATTGTGTGGCTTGTATTATTTCTGGGAAATGTGTATGAAAGACTCTTATTTTTTTTTTCTCACTTGTATGAACTACGTAGGTTGCAATTCATTATTATGGGAGATTAGCAGCGAAGCAAGGATGGCGCTTTGATTCCACCTATGACCATAAGGACGAGACTGGTGATCCCATGCCGTTTGTCTTCACCCTTGGGTCTGGCAAAGTGAGATACAGATTTCATTAAGTCGTGCAGAAGAACCGAATTGTATCTATGGTATTGATACTGCTGCAGTTTTGGATAAAGATCTTAACTGAACTTTGTATTCTTCCACTCTGAAGTTCCATTGGTGAAAGTTTGATATTACAGCATAGCATTGGTATTCCTATGTTCTTCAAACATGCTTGAGAATCTTAGTTGATTTTTTATACATGGAGTTACAGTTGTTCTGTTGTGAAGTATAGTTATTGCAGGCTATTTTCATATTAGCATCACAGCTGCTATGTATCTGAGTATAAACCATCTGTTCTTAACTTCTTATGCATTTTGAGTAACCTGAATATTATTCATACCCATTGTCTTAGCATCCAACAAAATAAATTTTATGGGATGTTCGTTTGTGGAATCATTATGGGGCTGATACTCAAGCCATAATATAAGATGGATCTTTCAGGTTATACCTGGTATGGAAGCAGCAGTGAAGTCCATGAGAGTCGGTGGTCTTCGCCGGGTGATCATTCCACCATCACAGGGATACCAAAACACATCACAAGAACCAATTCCTCCCAATGTAATTCCTGTGGTCTCAGTATTATATATTGTTATATCATGTAGGTGGTGATCAACTAAAGTATCTCCAGTCTGGCCAACTCCTAATCATTGCTCTCTGTTGCATGCACAATCTATTTAAAAATGGCTTCGTGGTTGGTATATTCCCTTGAGATACATAGGTGTGCTTGGATTAAGAAAGTATCCAGAATAGAGTACTGCTTGGTATATATTCCACCATCTGTAGTTGAAGGATGTAATTCAGTACTGCTGGCTGGACATAATAGAGTACTAAGTTCACCTGTTGTTTTCATGCAGTTCTTTGATCGACAGAGGCTATTTACTACTATATTCAACCCAACACGACTCGCGAATGGCGAGGGTTCCACTCTCGGTACTCTTATCTTCGACATTGAGCTAATCAACATAAGGCAGCATTCATAATTGTTCTGCTGTGTGAGGACAGAAGACTGATCAACCCCCTTATTGAAATATTTTGGCTCCATACTCTTGTGTATAAAAAGTTTTTCTGTGCAAGAATTTAGTCATGCTTTATGCTTAGTCCCTTTGGTTGATACGTGTAAAACATAGTACTTGTCAACGTTCCTTCGGCAATCCCTATTGCACAAATACATATTGTAGTATACTGATTGCTGACAGAAGATGTGTACTGGAAAACCAAGTGAATACAGCTCTGAAGATTGGAATTCGTTGTTCTGCTCCTGAATGCAACTTCTGTAATTTTGGGGACTTGAACGGTGTACTCTATGCCGCTGGAAAGCAACCTTGGCTTTCACATCAGCAAATTGGGTTAAATGAAAGCATCCTATAATATATGTTTGTCTATGTTTGAAAAGGAAAACATCAGATATCCACAGTTACTAACTTGCATTGTACCCTCTTATATTTTTTTTCCAGTAGACTGATCGTTGATTTTGCAGAGCAGAATAATCGACCAGACTTTGAGATCTCAGTGTACAACACATGTTTGTTTGATACGTACTATAATGTCGATATAGTCATAATTATTGTTGTGACTACTTTCCCTGATTTTGGACCCCAAAAAAAAGTAGACGAGTTGTCGTAGTTTAAGCTTGTTGTTATAGCCTTTTCAATTATGTTTTGTCAAACTTTGTGGTAAGGGCTTTATTTCTCCGTACAAAACCGTATTTTAAGTTGTGTGCATCTTATGCATCCTCAATCAACAAACTAGTAGGAGTAGCTTCTGAACGGCGGTTTCGTGCCGACTATTTCGAAACACAAAATATTCACGTAGCTTTTGTTTGTGCCCCAGTTGAGTGAAAGGAAAGAAAGAAATACCAAATAACCAAAGCTGTTGCTCTCATTACGTGGGAGTTGGATCACTGAAAGGTTGAAGAATCCCATCAGCAGTTCGGCACACATGCCAGAAAGCAAAAAGGTACCGGAAGAACCGAAGAAGCAAAATAGCATTGTGTTTTTTGAGTTCCTGTGCTGAGGGCCCCACTTTCTACAAGAGAATTATCGCAGGGGTCATTTCGGTTAATCTCCACACGCACACGGAGACAGGAGACTTCCCTTCTTCAGCAGTTTTTGGTGCGAAAGAAAGAGTAGAGAAGCGAAGGTGGTTCTCAGTTGGAGCGGCTCCCTCCCTTGCCCCTGACCCCACGCGCGCGCCACCGCCTCCGATCCGAGCAGACGGTGAGTCTCCTCTCCTCCGCGCGGCAGCGCCAGTTCGCTAGGCTCTTCCGGAGCCGGAGCATCCCCGCTGCCCTCTCCCGGGTCCTTGGATCCACCGGTCCCGGCGCCGCAAAGCTCTGCTCTGTTTCCTGTTGCGTCTCGGATGTGTCTCTCTCTTTCCTTTGTGCTCCCCCTTGCTCTGGTGAATGCTTCTCGTGGTTCGTTTAGCTCCGTCTCCGTGGAGAGGCTCAGCTCGCGGATAACCGGCGGTGGGCACTGCCACGGGGCCGGCGGCGGCGCCCTGGTGGTGCCGTCCGCCAGCGCGGGCGGAACCGAGCGCGGTTGCGTGCACGCGCGTCTCGGTGACTCGACGTGCCACCGCGCCACGCGTTCGTTACTTGGACTGTAGTTTCTTTGGAGAAAAGTCCGCTGTTTAGAAATTATAAGCTTGGGATCTGAAAAAAGTTTCTAGATTGTGATGTGGAATGACGCGTCTTTTCTGACTAGTAGCTCGCGTGTAATTCTTTCTTGTGAAAAGGACTCCAGGTGGTTACCTGGGATCTATGTGCTCCATGAAATGAGGCAGTAGCCAGTAGGAATCCGTAAGCTGCGAGGCAATCTTCATATTTTTACTCTGAAACAGTATGGATAGAGCATAGAGGTAAACTTTTTTTCACGAGCTGCAGTAATAATTCGACAGTAACAAGCAGTAGAATAGCGTAGCGGTTAGATTGGATGGATGGATGGATGCTACTAGTGTAGAAGCCATTTGATGCTATATCTTGAACATGAGCTACCTGGTTGCTACCCACCAGTTTCATTTAGATGATGATTACCTTGTCATCCATATTGTTATGCATCACCAAACTGTTTTTTGTTTCTCAATCTGCAGCCTACAGTCAACCCATTCAACCACCAATGTTCCTTGTGAGGTATCATGACTGAACAGCAGGAACGTGTTAGCAAGAGCTCTTCCTCAAGTATTAGCAGCAGCACTCAGGAGAGTGAGGAGGAACTGACCATTGGTACCCTTATAACTGAAGCAACAAACACAACAAACAGTGCAAAGAATCTTGGAAGGCGCCTTTCACACTTAGATTCGATCCCGGTACTAATCTCGCTGTTGTGCAATATGTTGCTCTGATAATGCTGGCACCTCTACTTCCTTGAAGTTTACCTTCTGGATGTACCGTATTGCCTGATTGGAGAAAATTAGTATTGAGCTGTTTGGCTTCAGATAGAACATGTCCATGTAGCGTTCAATAAAGATAATTGGCAACAACAATAAATATGTTTCTGCATATTTATATTAGAGTTTTCTATACTTAGACAGTTAGATTATAATCAGCATCCACTGTTAAATCAAATTACTATGCTGCAAGCTTAACTCTAGCCCTTGTACCAAGTTGCTGATGTTCTTAATGGCAGCACACTCCGCGTGTTAATGGGAAAATTCCAGATTTTAATAATGCGACAATTGATCATGAATCATTATTAGAAAGGTAAAGTTTTTATGGTGCTTTTGCTTTTATCCTCTGTTTTCCTGTTAGGTTCACTTACCTCAGAACTTTTTGGTGGCAGACTGGGCACTTATGGCTTAGCTGAATACCAAATAGAAGGAGATGGGAATTGCCAGGTTAGCCTTTTGTATCATGTACATAATTGCTTTTTCGTTTGTATGAAGTAAATTCATCTAGATATATTATTATTACTCTAAATCAATAATCTAGTTCTCTGTAGATTAATTGATTTATGTTATGTTCGTCATCCATTTGTACCGATAGACTTAATGGGTCAGCGGGAGGGGAGGGTGGGGGGGTACTATTGCGTCAATCTATCTTCTATTTAGCTATTTTGTAATTACTATATCTTCTTCTTGCTATGAGCAAATCTGATTATGATATTTCAGTTCATTGACTAGGTGGTTTTGTTTTGTCTTTTACATTTTCTCCATGTTGTGCTTTGTTCTTGTTGCAGTTCCGAGCTCTGGCAGACCAGATATTCCGCAATCCTGACTACCACAAACATGTGAGGAAGGCGGTAGTGAAGCAGGTATATCCACTTTTCCCTCTCTCTTTCTCTGATAGATCTCGTAACTAAAAAAATTGTTTATTCCATAGGAAAAATATCTTGCTATCCTAATTAGAGTTTTCCTGGATATTTGACTTTTCTGAAGTATTATCTCTCTGTTTAGCTGAAGGAATTTAGGAAACACTATGAAGGCTATGTGCCAATGGAATATAAGGTTTACTTGAAGAAAATGAGAAGGTTTTAGTCTGTATTAAATTCAAGATGCCTAATTCTGTCATGTGACCTTTTTTTTATTTCCTGATGTGTGCCTTTCTTTTATATTACACTGTAGATCTGGGGAATGGGGAGATCATGTGACCTTACAGGCAGCTGCAGACAGGGTACATAGCACTTTCAAGCTATGAGTAAAAAAAACATTTTATCTACAGGTTTTGGCATTATTTATCTTGTGACCTCTAGTTCTAGCTGTACTTAATATAACTTCCCAGATATTTTTAATATTATACTGTCCATTCACAAATCAGTAGCGTTTTTGGTTGCATCTAATCAAACTATCTATATTTGGTCCACCAATTTCTGTTTATTACATGTTGAGATTGAAAATGTGGTATGAGTAAATTTGTCACTAAAGGCAGTATCATAAAATTATATTTTTGCTACACTTTGTAGATATATTACAATAGAATTTTGTGACCACAGATATATTTGATATCCAAAATGTCACTTAGTTGTGAGTTGTGGCTGGAGGGAGAAATTGTATACTTGTCTTGTATCATAGTTCTTTGAATATTTCTTTCAAACTGTTTCAATAGAATACTAAGTAGTTATATTATCAGTAGGATGATATGCATTTACTAACAGCAACCATGTGTTATCTGTTAAACCAGTTTGCTGCTAAAATATGTCTGTTGACGTCGTTTAGAGACACATGCCTAGTTGAGATAGTCCCCAGAGATGCCACTCCAACAAGAGGTTAGAATTGGATCCTGTCCTGTCTTCTCCAGTTCTCTGTCTATATCATGTATCAACTATTGTATCCTCTTTTCTAGAACCATGACCTTTCCGTCTGTAAGGTTTTCAGGCCTGTTTTTTCTTATAAACTAGGTTAGTTCTATTCTTCTTAATTAAACGGCAGAGCTCCTGCCATTACGTTCAAAAAAAAAAGAACCATGACCTTTTGCCCCCCAAGAACCATGAACTTTTGTTTATGTATCATCACTCTGACCGCTTTGGTATTGTGATTTTCCTTCATTATTATTAGAGTTTTCGTAAGTTTCTGGAATCCACATGCACATATACAAGGTTAGTAAATCATAATGCGAGATTTGGTGTCACATTTTCCACTTGTACCTTTTTGCAGAGCTTTGGCTAAGTTTCTGGTGTGAAGTACACTACAATTCATTGTATGCAGTTGAAGGTGAGGGGTTTATTCACTTGTTGCTTGCTGATATTTGATTAGCTTATTCCAAAAAATTCCATGGCATACTAGCTCATCTGACCGCACGCTCTATCCTTTCAGATCTTCCGACACGGAAAACTAAAAAGAAGCATTGGCTGTTCTAGCTCGCCAGGCTTCGGTGATTTCTTGATATGCTATTGGTCTTCTCTTTGTAGTCCAGCAGCATCTGTACACGGAAAACTAAAAAGAAGCATTGGCTGTTCTAGCTTGCCATGCTTTGGTGATTTCTTGATATGCTATTGGTCTTCTCTTTGTAGTCCAGCAGCATCTGTAACCCTGCTTAGTTACGCCTTTCGTTAATGTTGTAAGCTGTAATTTGACCTGGAATCAAATTCATTTATTAAGATCATGTACAGTGAAGTGCTGATTTTTACTAGTAGTGCAGTTTTGGGCAGTTTGCCTGCTCCGGTGGCAGCTGCGTTCTCCATATTTTCTGTATTTTATTGTGCTGTTTTGGGCGGTTTGCCTGCTCCGTTGTCAGTTGCATTCTCCATATTCTCTGTAGCGTTGACCTGAGTGATTTGTGGCACGTTGGTGCTTCGAAATGCTGCCGTTGAATGGACCACACTGCACACATTCAGCGTTACAACCACTCAAAACAGATACTGAATTCTTTAGCGCCTGTTCGGTACAGTTCAGCTTCACTGGGTTTTTTTTCACTGCACATATTTCAGTTGCATGCTTCAGGAATGACGAGGCCGTCTAGCAAGGAGGTCGCCGCAGAGGGACTATAACAAGGGCAGCACAAACCCATGCTAATCACCAGATTGGCGATGTCCATTCACGTTCTAATGCATCACTTGTGCACAGCACAGCACCGAAAGTACATGCAGTAATTCCCATGAAATGTTCAGAGTTGTGATCCCCGCTGTATAGAACAGAACAGGAACGGTGCATGACTGCATGTACAGCACATCCTGTTCAAGGTGTGCCATTGGATGACAGAAAATCAGATATTTCCTTTTCAAGAGCACATAACAATATGGACTAGGAATTCTATACACTTCGAGACAATTATTCTCCCGCCCATATAATTTACAAAATGTGACAGATGCTTCTGGGATCTGGGTACAGGTCCTAAGGCTGCAGTGATCAGTCATCCTACATAAAATTCTCAAAAGAAATAAAAAACATTTCTTGTGTTGCCTATTTTTCCTGAACTAGCTGTTCCCTCCTCGCTTCAGACTACATTACTTCTTCTATTTCGGTGCTGCATTACATGACTTTGTTGTTTCTAATCCTGAAAAGGATAGAGACTTTGGGAGAGATGGGAGAAGGAATCCTCGGAACACAAAACGGAAGAGGCACCCCAAATGCCACCTGCCCCGGGTTTGGGTGCAACCGTGCAGAAGCAGAGCCAACCACTGCACCAGTCAGTCCATCATGGCTCGCTCGCTACTCCGGCCTCCCTCTCCCTGGCTGGCGAGGTGAGTGAGTGGAGTGAGGCAGAGGCAGGCCCTCCCGCGGCGGCTGCTTGCTTTTGTTGCCTTGCTCCCGCTCCAATTTATGGCGATTTAATGCCCACCAGCGACAGCGAGGAGTTTGCCGCATCAATGGCGTCGCCTCCCACATCCAAATCTCACACCTCGTAGCTACTGCTGGCTTCGTCCCCTTTGCTTCCTTCTTCTTCCTCCCTCTCCACTCCAGTCTCCACCTTGGGTTTCTTGGCGTGCCACTCACACCTCTTTTTGAGGTTTTCCATTCCACCAGTACCAGCCTTGCCTTCTCTTGGAGTGTTGACATCTCTGCGCGCTCTTTGGCTCTCCATTAATTCCCTCCCGCTTGGCGCTTGCTGCTGCTGACCGAGGGCAGCCAACCAGTCAGGCACGAAATCGAAGCGTTCCAATTCAAGTCCCCTTCTTGGCTGGTCGCCGAATTCGTTTTCGCTGCAAAAGCAAAAAGATTTATTTACTACGCCTTTCTAGTTTTCTGAGCTGAGCGCCTGTTGACGACGAGGCCGGAGGCATGGTGGCGGAGCCGCTGGTGCACAAGGTGCTCTCCATGGCGACGACGTCGTCGTCGTCCTCCTCCTCCTCCAAGAAGGTGCGGTCGGCGGCGAGCGCCAAGGGCGGCGCCGAGGCGGCGGCCGCGGGCGACGGCAGGGTGGGCATCTTGTCCTTCGAGGTGGCCAACGCCATGTCGCGCGCGGCGAACCTCTACCGCTCGCTCTCCGACGCGGAGGCGGCGCGCCTGCTGGGCCCGCTCTGCCTCGGCTCCCACGCCGTGCGCGCGCTCGTGCCCGGCGACGACGCGCGCCTCCTCGCGCTCGCGCTCGCCGAGAAGCTCGACGCGCTCAACCGCGTCGCGGCCGTGGCCTCGCGCCTGGGCCGCCGGTGCACGGCCCCGGCGCTCATGGGCTTCGACCACGTCTACGCCGACCTCCTCGCCGGCCGCTGCTCCGACGCGGGCGCGTTCGCCGTCGCCTCCCACTCCGACGCCGCGTCGCTCGTGCGCAGGCTCGACCGCCTCGCCGCCGCCACCGCCGCGCTCTACGCCGAGCTCGAGGCGCTCGCCGAGCTCGAGCAGTCGGCGCGGAAGCTGCCCACCGACGAGGCCCGCCGCGCGCTCGAGCAGCGCACGCGGTGGCGCCGCCACGACGTGCGCCGGCTCAGGGACTCGTCGCTCTGGAACTGGACCTACGATAAGGCCGTGCTCCTGCTCGCGCGCGCCGTCTGCGCCATCTACGACCGCATCCGCCATGTGTTCGGCGACCCCATGCTGGGGCTCGACTTGCTGGCCATGACCCGGGAGTCAGGGCAATGGGACCAAAGCCGGCAGCTCTCCGGTCCAGTTCCCGTCCAAAGAAATCTCAGTGATGGCAAGTCAGGGCCGATTTGCAGAGCCGAACCAGATATGTCGCGGCCGGTGAGTTTTCGGTCAAGTTGTGGAGCAAGCCCGGGGAAGATGTTCATGGAGTGCTTGAGCTTGAGTAGCTCAGTGTCATGGAAGGATGGGTTCGAGGATGAGTTCTTGGAAGAGTCCAGCTGCATTAGCACAATCAGATCAGGGATGCTTGTGCCATTCAGCAGCGAGCAGGGGGTATCCACAACGCCATCATCCAAGAGTGGCAGGATTGGCAGAAAGGCGCGGTTTGGTCCGAAGAGCACAGTGACATCACTTGCGCCGCCATCCACAATTGGCGGCTCCGCTCTTGCGCTACATTATGCAAACATTGTCATCATCATCGAGAAGCTGCTCCGGTACCCACATCTTGTTGGTGAGGAGGCACGGGACGACCTGTACCAGATGTTGCCATCGAGTTTGAAGGTGATGTTGAGGAAAAATCTGAAAACATATGTGAAGAGCATGGCGATCTATGACGCGTTCCTCGCTCACGATTGGCGGGAGATGCTTGAGAAGACACTGGCATGGCTCGCTCCGATGGCGCACAACATGATCCGGTGGCAGACCGAGAGGAACTTTGAGCAGCAGCAGATCGTGTTGAAGGGGAATGTGCTGCTGTTGCAGACGCTGTATTTCGCTGATCGGGAGAAGACAGAGGCAGTGATCTGCGAATTGCTTGTCGGCCTAAATTACATCTGCAGGTACGAGCAGCAGCAGAATGCTTTGCTTGACTGCTCTAGCAGTCTCGACTTTGATGATTGTGTGGAGTGGCAACTTCAGTAGAGTCAAAGCCAAGGTCAGGTTTCTGCTTTGTTCCATAGTGTACAATTGATATGAAATAGGAAAGGGTACTTGTAATTTGGTTTTGCTTGTTTCTCTTTTCTTTTTTCCACGTTGTTTTTGGTGCATTTTGCACATGAGATCACCATCTATTGTTAGAGCTTTGTCAACTCGAAAGACCCTCATTCTAACTCCGGCTGTACATGATTAATCTTGTTGAATCCTTGTGTGAAGCAACCTGAAAACAGGTTTGTTACTTAGTAAACTTGCAACAAATGTGTACGATTGAAGATATTTTCAGTGATTAGGAAAAAAAATGTGACATGGTAATCTAGTCGGTCAATGAGCTGGTCCTATGTTTAACCTCTAGCATATGGAGTGTTGAGGAAATGAATATTGTCAGTACCTTAGTCATTTGTTTTTCGTCAGCCTAGGACTATGCAAAAAGCACATCTGGAAAAGCTAAGATACAATGTAACTGTGTTAGATAAAGGTATAGCATTAGCCACTAATTTAGGAAGTATAATAATAGTAATATCAGGGTAGTTGTTGTTGAAGCTAACCCACTCATCTCAAAAGGAAACTATATCATTTCTGCTTACCTTAAAGCACTGGTTTAGTTGGTAGGTCAATTAGTTAACCTTCTCTGAAGGATTTCCCACTTGTTGGTCATTTTGTTGCTCAGAAAGTACAGCTGATACTGAAGATAGCAAGACATTAGGATAAAAAAAAGATCCAAGAATAACAAAAGCTTTCCAAATTGAAAGGAGTCATGAATCAACCTGCTATGCATGCTGAGTTGCTGACTTGAGCCGTTGAGTGCTACTCTCAATCGTTTTTCAGAGGGCGGCATGCATGTATGCTGCTCATCTGACCATGGAGCAAGTAAATTTAGTGCGGTACTGTTCCTGGTCCTTTTTCTAGGTTGATCAGTTGATGAGAACAGCAATTTGTTGCTGCACACTGATGACATACTGTCTCTGACTTTCCACCAGCCCGTCTCTCTCTGCAAGAATTTGCTGTGCTAACATGCAAATTCGTTTTCATAAATGGGCTCCATCCTGCTTTCTCAGATTGCAAGTGCTCTTCGTTGTATTGCATTTTACTGTTCTGCAAAATTGTTGATTCCAACAATACATATTCCGGCTGAAAAAAAAAAGCCGAACAAACTGAATATGGGGTAAGTCGAACAGGGCCATGATACTACCACTTAGCACCAGAGAGACCATAATGCGTGGATGCTGTTTGCCTTTAGCGATGCAGACTTTTGCTAATCATCAAATGACAAATGACAGCGCCTTGAGCTAGTACTTGCAAGACTTGATTAGGGTTGCCAGGCATGGTTGGGGACTGATTGGGATGCGCTTGCTTTGCCAGTACCACTACTGTCCCTGTGGTCCGAGCTGGGGAGTTATGCACCCTGTTCGCTTAGTTGGTTTCAGCCAGCCCAAACCAGTCAGCCAATAGTGTTTTCCTCTCACTACAAACCAGTATCAGCCAGTCCAAATTAGTTCAAAAACCAACCAGCGAACAGACCGATGGTTTCTGTTATCCACCCTACAACCGTGAGAGGCTGGTACAATGTACGGATTGGATTCGCATATCGGATCCATCCGATCCGTGCTCGGATTGTTTTCACAGTCCTAAATGATTTGTCCTTTCCCAACATTTTTGCGAACCAAGGTCTGGGCTGGGATCCTGCTTGGGAGTTTCGAATTGATCCATCCAAAATTCGAATTGACAGTTACAGCATTTCTGAATTCCGGGTTACCAGCACACTGTCAGCAGATCGCTAAGGTACCGTTCTAAGCATTAAATATAAATAAAAAATAAAACTAATTACACAGTTTAGACAAAATTCACGAGACAAATCTTTTAAGCCTAATTATGATTGAACACTAATTGCCAAATAACAACGAAAGTGCTACAGTGTCATTTCGCCAAAAAATTTACAAACTAAACCAGGGCCTTGTTCAGATACCCTCAAAATTCCAAGTTTTTTCACTCTCTCTCCATCACATCAATTTTTAGCCATTTGTATGGAGCATTAAATGTAGGTAAAAAAAATAACTAATTGCACAGTTTAGTTGGAAATCACGAGATGAATCTTTTAAGCTTAGTTGGTCCACGATTACACAGTATTTACCAAATAAGACGAAAGTGCTACTATTCATCGGGTTGAAATTTTTTTCAATCTAAACAAGGCCCAGCCCTAGCTGATGCTAGATTGGGAAGAGGCAAATTTGGAGACATTATTATCTCGGGAACAGCAGCTGGTGGCGGTGCCAATTGGCAAAGCTCGAGTGGTACCAGCACTGCAACTTTGGGGGCGTTGGCGGCTCAGCGGTTCAAAAGGCTGTGTCAGCTTTGATCCGGGACTCGCAAAGCCAGTCCACCCACCGGCGGAATGCATGGGTGTAAAATCCTACCTGAGAGTCGCATAGTATGGACCACAAAGTGAAGGGAAATTTAGCAGCAATTTTCCTAGAGTTCTTGCTCCTGCAAGCTCCAAATGAACTCAAAAGATTTTTTATCACAAAAGAAAAACAGTAGTACCTTCTACTAAAATTGCAACAACACTGTTTGGCTTGCTGAATCTTGGCTGAAAAACATTGTTCCGGCTAAAATGTTGTGAGAGAAAAACAGTGTTTCGGCTGAAAAAAAAGAAACCGAACAAGCCGGATATGGGGTAAGCCGAACATGGCCGACATAGCCTTTCAGTCCCAAGTAAGTTGGGGTAGGGTAGAGTTGAAATCCACCAAGAACCTCAAGTCACAGTTCAAGCACTTGAGTAACTGCTTTCCAAGCACTCCTATTCAAACATAGATCTCTAGATATATCCCAAGCTTTCAGATATCTTTTTATTATCTTCCCCATATCAATTTCGGTCTTCCTCTACCTCTCCTCATCTACTAAAATTAACGAAAATAAACACTACGCCATACAAATACCGCAACTGTGCCATAAGCTTAGCATTCTGTTTCAACGAGCACAAGGAAATTTCGGTTGCATGCTTCAGGGCAGCACAAACCCATGCTATTATGGTATCACCAGAATGGCGATGCCCATTCACATTATAATGCATCACTTGTGCACAGCACCGAAAGTACATGCAGTAATTCCCATGAAATGTTCAGAATGGTGCGCAGTTTATTGATCCCCACTGTACAGAAAAGAACGGTGCATGTACAGCACATCCAACTATCCAAGCATGAAGCATCCAGCCATGCAGGCGTTCAAGGTGTGCCATTGGATGACAGAAAATAGGACATTTCGTTTTCAAGACTCGAGCACATAACAATATGGACTAGGAATTCTATACTATGAGACAATATTCTCTGGCGTCTATAATTTACAAAAATGTGACAGATGCTTCTGGAATCTGGGTACAGGTCCTAAGGCTGGACTTTTCGGCTGATGGTTTTTGCGGTAAGCCGGTTGATGCTGTTTTGGTGTGAGAGAAAAACATCGTACCATGACTGATAAGTTCAAGCGAACAGGACAGCCTGTATGTCTATTTTCCTGAAAAGAATAGCTTCAATCTTCTCCATGTGATACAAAAACAATCAGACAAGGCTCCACCAGAGATGAGAGATGTCCAAGTCTCAACTGAAACAACAAATACCAGCACAGCTCACTTCATCAAATCCAAGAACACAAAGCCATTCCACAGGCTATGCAGCACCATCGAGACCAATAAGTTGCGTGATCTTGCAAAAGCCCCTCCCATCACCCCTCCCAAGAAACACTAAAATCCGGTTTGTTCGGCTTCTTTTTTCAGCCGGAACAGTGTTTTTCTCTCACAACATTTCAGCCAGAACAGTGTTTTTTAGCCAAGTTTCAGCAAGCCGAACGGGGCCTAAAGGCATCACCCTCTGTGCATTGAAGTGAGCGAGCGCAAAAGCGGCAGCACTTGCTAGGATAGACCATGGAAGTGGCATGAACCGTGTTAGAGATGGGAGAAGGAATCCTCGGAACACAATTTCTTCCCATATAGGTGCACATATGGTGACTACCACTGCATATAGGGCCATCGTCACTGGGTCACGGGCCACAATGGATTGTTCTACACTGGACACCCCGGCAACGGGACCTGGTGACATTGGAACCAGGCTGATGTTTATGTGAGAGAGCAGATTGACCAATGGGAATAAGAGGCACCCAAACGCTACATCCAAATGCCATCTGCCCTTCAAATTGAACTCAAACCAGCCTGGAGGAAGGGGCTGGAATCTACCTAGGCATTGGTGAAGGACTGCAATCCCAGCAAGGCCTTCTGTTATGTCTGTCAAGAGACTATATAGTGTTTGCCCCTGTGCGTCAATGTTTCCTTGCTAAACCCAGCAGCACGAGCCAAGAATGGCACTATCCAGGAACCCACAAGCCAAAATGTGGCAATCCATAAAATCATGACCTGCATTCATAAATTACAAATGTGTCATTTCTTCTGAATAGCACATTTCATTTGAAGTGCTAAGATCCTAAGCGATCATTATATTCAATGAACACCTCTGATTTAAACTACTTATGAGGGAGAAGACATACCATAACTAAATACATAGATGTTTGTGTAAAATTCTCACTTGTACTGTACGACAGACAACAAAGCCTTTTAGTCCCAACAAAGTTCAGGTGGTCAAAATCCTCATGTGTTCTGTATAAAATACAAATAGAAACATGCTATAATATCTGCTAAATCCTACAGAAGTCATGACTGTATAAATTGGTTGAAGACTAATAGAAATCATGGACCCCCAGCAACAGTATATTGCATATTTCAAATTTCAACAGTCTGCCAATAATCAATGTAAAAGTAACATAAACAACCAATGTTTTTAAGGCGTCGCTTTGGCGTCGCCTAATCGGCAAGGCGCTACAGGCAGGACGATTTGGCGGACGACTCGCCTCAGATTGGTATGGCGTCCGCCTTACTACCATGGCGTCCGAAAGTCATCGATTTGGCATCCGATTCGTCGAAATCGAGCAAGGCGGGCGCCATACGGGGATGGCAAACGCGAGCGCGGGAGAAAGGACGGGGAAAGCATCGCGCGCGCGGGAGATTAGGCGCGCGGGGAGAGAGGGGCGCAGGAGAAATCAGAGAGCAGAGAGAGGAGCGCTCGCAGGGAAGACGGACCTACCCGCGCGAACGCGTTCGCCCGTGCCGCCGGTAGAAGCTGCTGCCGCCGAGGCTCCGCCTCCCCCTCACATGTTCCCCATCCGCGCGAGGAGCAGCCGCTGGCGGGCTGTTGTTTCCCCGTCGCCTCTTCTGGTCCTCCATTGAGCAGGACACGAGCCACTTCGCCTCTCCCTTCCCTCTTCCCCACCCGCGCGAGGAGCAGCCGCCGGCGGACTGCTGTTTCCCCACCGCCTCCTCTGGTGAACATCGAGCAGGAGCAGGACCCGAGCCGCCTCCTCCAGTCTTCCCTCGAGCAGGAGATCTTGAAGGGGAGACGGCGGCGGCTGTCGATCTGAGAGCACTGACCAGAGAGGAAGGGGAAGCAGAGGAGAGAGAGGAAGGGGAAGCAGAGGGGCGGAGGGAAGAGCAGAGCAGCGCATCAGGAGGAGAGGGAAGCAGAGCAGGGCATCCGGAGAGGGGCGGAGGGAAGCAGAGCAGCCACTCGTGCGGTCGTGCCGTCGTGTGGAGGCGGAATAGCTGTGGGGAGCGGCGGCGCTAGGAGGGGAAGGAACACATGGTCTGCCTAGTGGGCTGGGCGAGCCCACTTCTTACTCGGCTCCTTTCTTTTTCTTTTTTTTTTCCTTTCCTTTTTTCTTCATCTACTGCTCTAAGCTGCTGTTTTCATTTTTTAATTAATTTCTTAAGGCGTCGCCTCGCCTCACGCTTTAGTCGCTTAAGCGTAAGGCGGTAGTCAGTCGCCTCGCCTCGCCTTACCGCCTTGAAAACATTGTAAACAACATGTCATTCAGTCATAGAAAATATGAAGTTGCCAAAGAGCATTAGCGTCACAGCCCCTACATCTCAGAAGATGGATGGAAGAACTAACCTGAGCAATGGTTTGTCCAGTCCAAGGTACCGTCCAACAATCTGTCTGAAATCTTACTATTCTGCCCTGTAAATTATCTTTCATCTGAAACACAAATAGAGAATTCTCATTGACCATGACCAGACAATAAAAATACCCATACACTTATTGCACCAAGAAGCAAAATACATAGTAGAGCAATAAACTTTTAATGGTATATTAACAGCGAGATCATGAAGACTGCATTGCCGGATAAATTACTTATTCCGTCTAATGTTTGGCTTTAAAAAAAATACAATTTAGATTTAGTTGCCAAACTAAAGAACTTGTCAGTAAACTTTAGCACAATGCAAAAAAATTGTCTATTGCAAATTTATATCTAAACATTAAAATGATCACGCTAGAAGTTCCTCAGAATCTCAGATAAACATATAACCAAACACAGGGATTTCTTAAAGAGGCCTATAAACTGCACTAGGATTTCTGAAAAAACTATCTACACATTGTATAACATTTTTAGAATCATGAGACCATCTATCGTCATTTCAGTTTCTTACATGAAATTCCATCAGAGTATCAGACAATCGAGATGACACAAGTTGACAATCCAGTTACATGGTAGTTTTAGCATTGTTGTATCCTAAAGAATGATGTGATACCTTTTTCTTTCAAGCATCCCGTCCAAGTAGTACACTCCATGCCCAAAAATTACTAAGAGTACAAATTACAAACAAGTCAGCAATAAAAACAGACTTGCCTTCTGGACTTGCATGAACCAATCCCAGTCCTTGAAATTCTGCTCCTGCTCCTCATTTGCACTTCCCACCTCTTCCTCTTCCACCTCTGTACCAGTGGAGCTCTGTGATTGGGCAACATGCTTGAAGCCATCACCTTCGTCAGATGTTGTTGGCCCATCCTGATCATCTCCGAAGCATGAGACGTGCCACAATCTCCATCCCTGTAAACGCTCAAAAGTAAAAAGGAGAAAGGAGTAAAAATGCCCAAGAAGAAACAGATTGGCTAGGCATATAACATGAGTCAGGTGATGAGAGCAGCAGCATTGCAGTTCCTAGAACGAACTGGATGCATTGAGCACCCAGCAGTACACGATTTTCTTTAACCAGTTTAGAACTCCAGATTCTAAACAGTCAGCACGCGCCACCAAGATGGAAGCCTGGAGTCCAGATTTTAGCAGCGAGATCCGAAATTCAACAAATCCAAGCAACATAGGAGGGAAAGTTGTGCGCTGCTGAACGAAGGTTTAGGTGCCCCCTACATGCGCACGCAGGTCGAATCGAGTGGTCGGACGGAGCGCCGTACCTTCGCTGGAGCCGCCCTCCGAGGCCCGAAGCCGAGCGACGGCCACGCGGCGGTGGTGGCGGCGGAGGAGGAAGAGAGAGGTGGGAGCCAAACCCGGAACCGTGGAGCGGGAGGGGCCAGACACGAGGCGGAGGACGAGCACATGAGTGGTGTGGCCGTCTGGGTGGGGTGTGGTGTGGAGTGTGGAGGCGGCGACCTAGCTCTGGTAGCGAAAAGGCCTTACCGCATTGGCGGCGAATTGTGCTCCACTGATGATGGTCCGAGTGACTGAGGTAGGCAGCAAAGGGGGTAGATAGAAGATGGGTAGCCCAAAATGATATGTGCGAGGCATAAGTCCAGCCCAATAGATAATAGCCCAACTATTATATGTGCCGGCCCAGGAAGCTAATACGCTAATTCTAAAAAAAAACTAATAAATAGTATATGTTAGGAGAAATTTGATTTGTTAAAATATTGCATTGGTAAATTGTGAAAAAATATATATAAAAATAGATTGTTCGCTAACGAAGACCTAGATATACATGTTTTAGTAGTGACATGTTTTATTCCATCTTATACACTTACCGTATATGTTTTATTTAATCTTATGTGCGTAGGTCCGCCCTACCTATAATTTTGTCCTAGGTCCGCTACTAATAGCATACAAATATTTGTACTTCCTCCATTCCTATATATTATATCTACATATTTATTAAAAACAATGAATTAAATAAACAGAACGATGGAACAGAGGGAGTATGTGACAACAACATTAGTTTGTTTTATTTAACACATGTAATGTAGTACTCCCCCGTTCCAAATTATAAGTCGTTTTGACTTTTTTTGGTACATTCACTTTGCTATGCATCTGAATATAATAATATATCTAGATACATAGCAAAATGGATGAACCAAAAAAGTCAAAACGACTTATAATTTGGAACTGAGGGAGTACATGATTCTATCAGGTTTTACTTTTGGTTTCAAATCATATCTAATAGGATACATAGGTTAGATCTAAAAGGAAGATATTTTTCTATTTTTCTAGCTAAATATATATTTTTCTAATTACCTTCTAAGAGTTAATATATGATAAAATCATTTAGATGGATGGACTACAATTATTCGGAGTATTGTAGTAAGATACAAATATATGCTCATGGTATATGCTTTAGTGCACTGGCTCACAAGGTGCCTCGAGCTGAAAAATAAGCCGAGTTGAGCTAAACTTTTAACTCATTATTACACTTCATGTTGAGACAGTTCGTGACTTTTAACTCGTTATTACACTACATGTTGAGACAGTTCGTTATAGTAACGAGCTATAACAAGACCGAGCTGACTCGATATCTAGCCCAATCCACAAATAATGAAGTTATCTGAATAGGACAATTGGTCCCCATAGTAGTACCAAAATTGAGAGCTTAGTAGAAGTAATGCATTCCTTTACTAGGTTAACAAAGTGATTACTGAGCCTCAATTCCTTTACTAGGTTAACAAAGTGATTACTGAGCCCCAAATTAGTGACAGCAGATAGAATTAAGTCCCATTCAATTCTGTCAAAAACTTTATCTAGATCTATTTTATGAAAAAGACTAGCTGGTCCACAAAATACACACCAATCTGTAACTTCCGGAAACACTTCAGAAAGGATTAAGGCTTTGTTTGGATGTAGTCAGATTCCAATCCACATGTGTTGAGATGGAGTGGAGTGAAACATCAATTAAATTCCACCCCAACACACGTAGATTGAGGTGAATTTAATAACATCCAAACAAGGCCTAAATAGATTAAGAATGCCATTGCGTCTACATTTGAACCGGGGAATAGAAACTTAGTTATATTATGGAGAGGTTATCATTAAAGTATTATATTAAAATCGGATAGAAAACAACAAAAATCTCCAAATGACCTTTCCACCTACCCTTACTTCTCACTCCCTTTCAATCCTGGAGAAACAGCAAGCATCTGGTCCTTTTTGCTAGGAGGTCACTGCATTGCTGCCGATTAAAAAAAACTCAGAACATAGCAAGCCATCTTAAAACACACACACTGCAAGTGAAGAAATACACTTCACATGAATGTGTAGATCTGATTCTGAAACCATAAAAATAAAAGGGTCCCAGATAAATGAGCTGTGTAAATGAGCTATCACACAGCATTCAGCTTTACAAACTACAGACTGCCCAACACTGTCAACGCTTTTCATCACATCTATCGAGAGACAACTCTTGGCCATAGTCTTTCACAAGTGCGGCATGTGGGTTTTAGCTTCAAACACAGAAGGACGACAAATTAGCTGCACATACTTGTTTCCTTTGTCAATATAAATGAAATCGGACAAGGACTTCCTCACGTATACACCATGTTCAGTCAAGTGCTATGTGTCAAAGTCAGTGGCATGAGACGTTATTCATTCCATAACTTAACCGTTGCAGGCTTGTATCTGACATATCTGTCATCCATCTCTGCGGTCCACCATCATCACCCATTGTATGCATAAGATGAAAGCCCAATGTTCTCACCACATGAGCTCGCCTTTCCTAGGTTATATAACCTTTCTGTTCTGGACAGCACTACGAGGTTGGAGAATGTTGAGAAGCTATTGCCAACAAACACATATGCTCTCGAGCACACCTCAAAGTCAATGGCAGACTTTATAAGATATGGCTGGCGATCATAGATGTCAGTAACTCCAAGTTTCTTCTTCTCATAGGCAACCATACCCACTCTCCACCCACTGGTTATTGAATCATCTTCAAGAAGGCTGTCAGCTACCGCAAGATAAACAACAACTGGCCGACGTAGATCAGTGATCTGTGAGACCTTATGAATGATATCTTCTTTACTACTGCAGATTTCATGTGACTTGGACCGCTGCTCCCACTTCTTGCAATGTATCATCCAATCTTTTTCTATTCTCATGTGAACAGCAACATACGGTACAGGCGGATTCGTTGAGCCATCTCTCCTCTGCTTACTATGAGAACTCCCAGCTTCATGTCTTGCTCTTTGGCCTGCCTCTCTAATCTTGGATATGACCTTAACCACTTCGGTTTCTATCTCAGGAACTAAGACAAGGCAATCGAAGATTTTGGCATAGTCTTTGACTGGCCAGTGGTCAGGCCACAGAAATGGATTTTTCCCAATAATTTCAATGACTTCAGAGTCATCCGCATTGCTCCCTATCAATTGCAGCAGTTGATCCAAATCTCTGTCTGCCGTCCACCCTCTACCAGTCCCCTTTTGGAGTTTGAAAGGCTCGGTTCGATTGGAAACTTCTGAATACTGAGCTAACCTCACAAAGCCATGGCAACGCGCATTGAACTTGTTAAAGTCAAACACCTTGTCAAAATTGATAGGCTGCAGCAAGTCAACCTCTTTGTAGAAGAGTGAAGCCCTCAAGCTTGGCATGAGAAGGGATCTGTTCAGGAATCTTTTGATTGTTCAACCCCCATATGATTTGTGGGACCTCAAGAAACTTGTCTCATCTAATTCTAGGAAGCAAGTCAGGGGCTGTTGACTCGTAAAATTCTTTCTTCTCAGATGAATCTAGAGCAAGAAAAGGAGATACGATTGCTCTCAACAAAATAAGGACAATCACTATCAGAAGGCCTTTACAGATCACAGGCCTTGCGGGCATGCTAAAGAGCTTGAGATGCTTAAGCTCAAGTAGAATGTTCATCGGACCACTTGTTCAAACCCTTCTCATCCTTTTAGTACCCAACCATGTAGAGTATGTCATTACCAACGCCCATGGTGCATGATAAACATTTATCTTCGGAAACTTTCAGAGGAAGAGCAAGCTATGCTGCATTTTAATGGAAATCAATAACCAAACACACTTCAATGTTGGCAAGTTGGGATCTTTCAAGTGCTAATGTCGGCATACTTGTTGATATTTCTCCATGACCAATTTAGTACATGCTTGATAAAGAGGCTGCAAATACAGAGGAAAATAAAAGGAATTCAATCTTTTTAGATGTTATGGATTTCCATCCCTGATATTATAATTTCATTTCTAAGGGAAAAAAAAGGTAGCCACAGAAAGGAGCATTTTTTTTCCACACTGCATTTACTAATGCATACACAGAAGCTCATAAATGAACTTATGTGAGCTAGCATGGATTCTGCGCAGGTCACACAGAATCCCATGGATGACAGGACCCATTTGAGCACTTGTGTCGCACTGAACCGGGCGACCGTAAGTAACTGGAGTGGCAAATTCGATCAGTTAAGGATGTGCTGACACCAATTGGATGGGTTATTGCAGAAAGATTCATACTCGAGTCCGGAACAGACATCAATACAATACCAAAGCGAAATGAACGGCACCCTATAAATTAGTTTAGGGGGGTTGCTCACCAACAGTAGAAATTAGCACGGGCGGATCCCCAAGGGCTAAGCCGAGGAGGAAGGGCGGGATTCCCTGGCCATCGCGTGGCTCCTCCTGTCGCCGGCAGCGAGCTCTCCGCTCCACGGCTGAGCTCGTCCGGCGGCGGGAGAGGCGGAGTGTGACCAACGGCCGGTGGAGCGGAGGTGGGCGCGAGATCTAGGGGAGTGGAGGCGGGTCCGGTGCCCCGCGGCGCGGCGGAGGCGGCGGGGGAGAGGCCGACCGGCAACAGCGGAGGTCGTAGGCGTGGGGTTGGCCGGTTGGGGGCCGAGCGGGCGGAGGAGAGGTCGCGGCGCGTGGGGTTGGGACGGGATCTTCCTTACGAATTCGTGCTTCTGTTGCCGTATCGAGCGACTGACCCGAGCTGTCGGAATTGGCCTAACCCATCGGCTATCGGCTGCCTGGAATTCGGATTCGGTTCACCGATCCGGTTGTGAAGAATTGTGACGCGAGGAGGTAGTTCGTAAGGACTTGGTCACACACATTTTTTTCAATATATATATATATTTTTAAGGAGACAATCGATATTTTATAGGCACATCGAACCAAATCACAATGTTGCCATGTTCGGCTTACCCATATTCGGTTTATTCGGTTTTTTTTTCAGTCGGAACAGTATTTTTTTCTTATAATAATTCAGTTGGAACAGTATTTTTTAGTCAGTTTCAGTCAAATTTCAGATTAGCGAACGGACCCATAGTTGAGTTTCATTTAGCTTGTACTCCCTCCGTCCCAGCACCTCTATGATTTGAAAATTTGTTCCAGAATTAAAGGTTCGTGATAGCTAGCTAACAGTTCAGCAGCTGCAAGCCTGCAACTCTATCGATCACCTTGGGAGCAATGAAATAAAAAAATTGCCATAAAAAGGAAAACTGACATGAGATACTCCCCCGTCCCGTATTAACTGCACCTTTGCAGTTTAAATTTTTTCCCAAAATAAAAGGTCATACACAGAATTCCAGTGCTGGTACAAGCACCTGGAACCTGTACTGACCGGCGCCGAGGAAATAAAAAATTCGACTTAAAAAATGGAAAGACACCAGTAGTGCTCTCGTCCACATATTCACAATGAGGTAGCGCTGGACCACTCTTTTGCTCATTCCTTCTCCCAGGCTTCTGTACATGCTCAATCAGGCTTCTTCTGTTATGGGGCAGTATTTTTATTTTATCTTTCATCTTGGTTCTTGCGCTAAATCCTAGTAGAATGCTAACTTATTTTACCAAACAAAAAAGTTGCCATGTATATTAAAAATATGAAAGAAAAAAAAAGAAAATAACATATTCCTCGCGATAAAGAAAAAAGAACAACTGACCAGCCACAACCCACAACGAACGGGACAGGACCTTAGACACGAAGGGTCCTAGAAATTGCTCTGTTGGTTTATCTTAGCTGCATACCTTGGACCGGACTGGCTCTCTTTCATTTTTTAATTAAGTTGGACCAGTCGACCAGATGAACCGTTGAATTAGTCGTTAGACGAAAAGCACAACTAAGCTTTCCGCAAACTCATTGCAAATCTCCTACAGATTTGTGTCGCTGATGGTAATTCAAAGGAGCGTCCAACAGTTCAAAACAAATCCTTATGCATCAAAAGCTTCAGTATATCTTGGTGGCCTAAGAAAGATTGATGGTGTGAGATCTGATAGGCACGTATTTTTCACTGGAAACATGTCAGCACAGGAACAATGTACAATTGAAGAAGAAAGGAAGCCATTTGCAGGCTTTAATTTAACAGCGAAAGCCAAAGTCCAATACTGAGGGAAAGGAGCTATAGGGCTTTACATATCAACAAAACAATTTGTGTACAACAGTGGCCATTACACTTCTCGCAAAACAATTACTTCCAATTACATGCTGGTGTGTAGTTCTTGGTCGCTGAGGATCTGATCTTGCATGTTATCTGCAGCAGGCAAAGAGGAGCTCCTTTGCAGTCCACGTCACCTCCGCAAGATCTTGTAGTGACTCGATGGTTTCTTTCTTCAGTGGGAAAACCTTCTCCATGCATTCTGTCAGGTTAGGAAAGATGCGCTTAAAATGACCCAGCTTGCAGAAAGATTGTATGTCACAAGGTCATTACTAGTTTTGCAAATGTACCTGGATGTCTCACAACATTCAGCAGTGACAGCGAAGCAAGTACCCTCTCCTCCAAAACTCTGTCATAGCTTAAGCTATCTAAAAGCTTGGACGCGAGAATGGAGCATGCTAGAGGCTGGAAATCGTTGCATCCATGCAGCGGTGAGAGGGAGCTGCTCATCCATGCTACAGTGATGAGGCACGATCGACTGAGACTAGGGATTCCATCAGATATGCAGTTTGACAGTGCCACGAGGAACCTTTTGCCCCCACTCTTCAGTAACATTAAGGCAAGTTTCTTCAGCCGTTCTTCAACTAGCTTTTCTTCTTCCTAGTCATTAGTGCAAACATGATGGTTTAAAAAACCAAACATTTTAGGGGGAAAAACAAAGACCAAATCATAAGTAAGGTAATCATAAATCATAGGCTTTTTTTCGTTCATTTGAACGTACCGCTCGAACACTCTTATCTTTGAATATTTTCGATCTCCTAAAGGATTCAGAGAGGGAATCATCTAGGCCTGCTCTCTTTAGTAGCCATGCTTCTGCTACGGGTTCTCCTGAAGACGAAAACCGCCCTGCCAAGATTAAAAGAGCTCGAGCACACTGTTCCTGGACCTTTCTGCTCTGTGAACTGTGCTCCAAAGCAGCTATGATGGCCTCGATCGCTTCCTCTCTGTATACGCTGTACTGCAAAGGATCACCCTGCAAGAAAACTTCCATATGGGAATTGAACAAATACCAAACACGTGCCTGAGCAAAGGAGGAAAAGATAGAGGTGTTACCAGGAGATCAAGCTGAAGTAACATGATAGCTGCTAGTGGGTGCTGGACAAGAGGAGCCTGCTGGAGATAGACTAACAGAATATGCATTGTATTCAAGCACCCAGGGTTTTTCAGCTCCTTGACGAACTCCACAGTTTTAGTTGTTCTGTTTAAAGAAAGAAAATTAGTTCAATCCAAGGGGTATTTTAGAGATGTTTTTCAGAATACTTATGTTACTGACAGTGGAGAAGTATGTCACCTATTAAGGCAGACGAGTTCACTCATCAAATTAAGGGACGCAGCACTAGCTTTCTTCTGATTTCCAACAAGAAGTTGAACAAGAGGCTCCTTATTCAGATTATCAGCTAAGTAGTGTCTACAACTGCCGTCAGCTTGAATACATGTGGTCAAGAGAGCAATGCAATGTCTGCTCTCGCGAGCATCACCAGCTTCGAGCCTGCTAATAAGGAGGTCCAAACCACCGAGAGCAATCATCTGCTTTGCATTCTCAATGTTTCTGTCAACATCAAACCCCATAAGGAGCTGATCTAGAAAATATAATGCAGCTATTTTTGGGGCGCATTTTACAGAAAACAGAGATTGCACCTCATCGCCACACTCCAATATGTGCAGTACAAGCGGAATCCAGTCCAATGATAGCATCTGCTTAGCTTTAGGCTTCATCATATAAAGCACTACAGCTGCCTTCAGGAACAACTCGTTGCTTCTCAGGAGTCTTAAGAAAACCTCGAGCTGTGGATCGGCATTGAGCACAAGCTGTCTAATCACCTCATTCCCCAAAACCAACTTTCCCATTATCGATATAGCTGACTCCAGTACAGCATCGTCTTTGGAGGTGAATGTAACTTCGAGAAGACCTTGAATAAAAGAGGCACATGACAGCAAGTTTACAAAATTTGGGTCCCCTTGCGAGGTTGAACATGCTCTGGCAACTTCATGCACAGCATCCTCGCATTGCCTAAGGCTGTCCGAATTGGATACCACGGAAATTGCTCGTTCCAGAGTCATTGTTAGCTCACTGCTGTCTAGCTCTTTCTCGGCAGACACAAGTTCCTTTTTAGCTATTTTGGGATGATTGATAACATTCTTGCTTATATCACCTTGGCAGGAGAATAATCGAAAAGAGTATGATTTCCGTTGTGTAGGTGTTGTTTCTAGAATAGCACCTTCTTTCTGAGAGCGGGAATGCTTTTCCTGGAGCCCCATTTTACTCTGTCTACTCAAAAAAGGCTTAAGTTAACTAACTTCAAAGGTATATGCAGGACTAAACAATTCACATTCCATGAGAAATGAGCTAGATGCTTCAAAAATAAATGTCAACAGCAAGGGAAAAATTCTTAGCATGCCTCAAGCGAATAAGCCCTGGATGATAGAAAAAAAAAAACAGGAGACGTTTACACAACTTTCATTTACATGTATGTCTGGTGCAACCCTAGCTATCCAGATGCCTCCTCTCTTAAACCAAGGCATACTCTACTGTCTTTCCCTGCTACAAAAGAGAATTCACAACAAGCATATGCTTGCAGTGTCACTCTATCAATACTAGTAAACTCAGTCAGTTAGCAGCATAACTACACAGTCTGAAGACACACAAATCAAGTGAACAATACGATCAGACAAACAGGAATATGTACTACAAAAGATGCTTATCAGCCACCAAGAACAGTAATTAAAACACTATATAACAGTTAGGGATGAAAACGGTACGGAAATATTCCGAACCGACAGCTTTCGTTTTCTATATTATGATACCGTTTTCTATATTATGATATTGTTTCCGAATTTTGCCAAACATAAAAATTTGTCATTTTCAATTGGTTTCGCAACCATTTTTTGTACTCTTTAATTGCTAAAATGTAGAAATATCTCGAACCGACCGCTTTCGTTTTCTATATTGTAATACCGTTTTCGACCGTTTTCATCCCTAATAACAGTGTTATTCTAAAATAAGAGAAGAATTTTGCATTGTCAATTCTAGATATATGTTAATCCTAAATCAAGATGGAATTTTCATGACTAACTGTGAAATCAAATGAGGCATAAAGGACAGAATGTTTCTCAGTTCAGGAGCAAACTTTTTGAACCGAACAGTTCAGTGGATGCTAAAAGTAGGACCGTAGTCCTCTGCCTACAAGGCTACAACCAACCATAAATATCTGAGGATTCTAGGAATATGACCAAAATTTCCTAGGCCCCACGGCATAGAAAACAAATATGATATGTACTGGGATCAAACGGCTGTCTCCTTGGCACCACTTTAATTATTTTCAACTGCAAACAGTGACCACAACTCGTCACTTGTCTAAAAGATAGATGCCAATGCTAGTTTGCCACGCCAACAAACACATATTATAATACGAGGCAAACCAACTAGGAGTAGTCATCTGGAGAAAGTGAAAGGAACTGTTGACTCACATGAGCAAGCTTCTGTGTCTTCAAGCCCACAGAATTATGATCCAATTCGACATCCAAATCCAGAACTAGTCCAGTCTCATCGTCCAGCTTTGCATCTTTGACATCTTCTTGCCCGAGAGCTGTCCCGAAAACCGCATTATACCTGCAAGAAGAATTCAGATAACTCTGAGAAACTTGATCTTGTACTAACGGACTGATGACAAACTGTTGAAACTTGTTTCAATGCAATCAGTGATGCAGTCTGTGGGAAAGGTTCACCCACAGGTCTCTATTGATGGAGGTCCTGTGCAGCGAAGCCGAGTTCTTCTCGCGCCCATCAAAATTCCACGGCAACGAAGGCAATGGCACCGAGGGGACCGGAGGCGGCGCGGCGGCACCGGACTTGAGCCACTCCTTGTAGTACATGGCAAACTGCGCCGTGCCACTGTCCATGTGATCGTTGTAGAGCCTCTGCAAGGTCTTCATCCTCCTGCACCGGTCGTCGGCGTCCCAGCCAGCGACGAGGTCGACCTCCTTGGTGAACCAGACCTTGAGGTGGAGCAGGTGGGGCAGGAAGACGTGGTCCCAGAGGTCCGGGAGGAGGTCCCTGCGCGCGAGGCCGGGCGCGTCGGCGAACACCTGCATGAGGTGAAGCGCGGCGACGCGGTCGTTGCGCTCCATCTTGTAGACGACGGCGAGGTAGAGCTGCGCGCAGGCGGCGAGGTGGGAGTTGGGCACCCCGCAGGTGCGGCCGCCGCCGCCGTCTCCCGCGGCGCCGGGGCGCGGCGAGTGGAGCGACGCGACGACGCTGAGGAGGTGGATGGAGTTGCGGAGCGAGCGGATCTTGGCGTCGCGCGGCGCCTGTGCCTGCGCGGAGGCGGAGCCGTTGTCGGAGGCAAGGCGCTCGATGCTCTCGATGCCGAGCTCGAGGTTGGCCAGCACGGGGCGGCCCGCGGCGGCGGGCGCGTGGCACGCGGCGCACTTGTCGCGGAGCGCCCGCCTGAAGTCCGCGTCCCTCAGCAGCCTTCCAGCGTACGCAGAGAGCACGGACACCACCGCGCCGGCGGCGGCGGCCTCCCCCTCCTCCTCCCTCGTCGTCGTGGTCGTGGCCAGCGGCGGCGGCGATGCGTGTCTGCACGACCTCGACCTCGACGACGCGCCGCGCGGGCGCGGGGCCAGCTGCGGCGCGTCGTCGTCGTCCTCGTCGACGCGCTCCCGCGCGAGCAGGTCGCGGAGGGAGGACGGCGTGCGCGGCGGCGGCGGCATCATCATGGCGCTTGCTGTCTGCTCTGGACACTGGAGCATCCGCGTAATCGCGCCCTGCGCTCCCAGGGCCTCACTCTGCTCTCAAGCCTCTCATGCGGGCGTTGGGCATTTTGGGTGGTGCCGGGTAGTAATGGGCGGAGGCGCTGGCGGCTGGCGCAGTTAAAGCCCGGGCCCGCGGCTGGCAGCTCGGCCCCACCGGGCCACGTACGCGCGCATGCGGGCGTTGTGCACGTCGGGTAAACAGTGAAGCGTGTGACGTGAACAGTGAATTCAATTTCAGGAGACGGTCACTGTTGGCAACCACGTTTGCTTTTCTTTTTATTTTTCCCTCTACTCTTTCATCATACGTATACTTTCATTAGTTATTAGCACGCTCAAACTCACTCGTACATGAACTCATGCATGAACACGCAGACCCGCTATCTCTATGACTATGAGCACTACTATCTGTGTTTACGGTGTGTTAAAATTGTTAATGCGTTATTAGGTAAGAGCATTATTCGTCTTCGACTCTTCATTTAGCATTACTTTTCAGCCATAAAACAATATTTTTTTCTCACAACATTTCAACATAAGCATCAGCATAAACTAAATTTTAGCATAAGCGAACAGGGTGTAGATTTGTTACAAGATAAATTAAACATTTTAATTTTGATCATTAATATAAAAATTGTATAAATTGAAAAAATGAAAATGTAAGATTAACGTTTACAAAAATAAGCACAGCGTGCGACTTTTTATTTATGGCAATAAGATATATTATAGAAATTATTGTTAGTCATCGAAATTGAAAGAGATTTGCTATATTTCAAATGTTTGAATTTTTAGACAACAATCTCAAACAGCCAACTACTAGTATAACTAAAAGGACAACTTACTAAAGACAATCATATCATTTCTATAGCCAAACAATGACAAAATTACATGTTGTCCGAACAAAAAAAAACAGACACCTGAGATATAGAAGTGAAATTGAAAAGGTTGGACTTGTGACAGCTCTAGGTAGACCTATATATTGTAGTGATCAGCTGAGGTACTGGTTTTATCTTGCTTCCCTGTATATGTGGCATGTGCGTATAAGAATATGAGCTCTCCCTTAAAGAAGACAGCATGAAGCAAGCTAAGTGCACCTACTTGCGTAACTTGCGTACTGAGTTTGAGCCTTCGATCAAATTAGAGTAACGCTATAGCTAATTATTAAACCGAGCACATTAATCGTTTCCCTTGATCGATCTATAGCTAGGTATGCCCCTCTTTTCTCCCACTATCTGTGCACAGGTACTATGTAGCCCAAAACTCGAGTCATATCCCTTACTTCCGATCGACCTAAGGAGGATTCAACACCAATGATAAGGGGCATGAGACCCCTCCCACCAAAATACACCCCAACTCCCTAACAAACGCATCTAGGGTTGCTCCTACCTCCTATCTCCTTCCTCCTCTAAGAAAGACACCACCAAGGCCCAAGATCCATAATGGCATACGTCACGATAGCAATAGCAATTTAGCAATAAGACATGTGGTTTTGCTAAAAAAAAAGCAATAAGACATGTGGTGAAAAAAAGAAAAAAACAGACACTCACCTAAGAGATCAAGAGAATTTCCTAAAACCACACACGTAAGGTTTTTTGTGAAAAATATTTTCATTTGTGTAACATGACTCGTGGTGTCGCACCTTTGCATAATACTAATAACCGCACACATATCCTCGAATTCTTCGTATGCTTATATATTATCACTTGGAGGTTAACAAGCTAATTATGTTGTGATGTCTATGACTAATACAAGAGGAGAGAAAAATGGCGGAGTTAAGATACTAAAGATGGAAGATTCGTGTAAGTGCAACGTAGATGTGAAGAATATATGAAAACAAATGAAACTTGCAAGTGTGAGATTGTAAGAAAATTACTTGCGGAGATGGGTTTACGAAGACTTGATCTATATATGAGGGCTCCCTACAATTTTTCTACTCATTGTCTCTACTACAGAAACGTTTTTCTTAGCAACAACACCATTTTTGGGTAGACGCGATTGAATTCTTAGCCACCCCTATAGAGCCCTTTGTCGGATCCCTGTCTCTGGAAATGCCACCTCAAAAAATAGAGGTTTGTTTTCAGAGGTGGCTGGGATTCCCAGGCGCCTCTGGAAATACATTTCTAGATACGGCTGTTAATGCAACCATCTCTAATACTGTCTCCAATATAAATTCCTGCCTCTCCCTCTTCATCCTGAGGATGAACACTGTAGCCAGAGGAGAAGAGGGGGGGCTTGGCCAACTTTCTAAAAAAATAGAAAAATCTCTAGGAGAAAGGTTTTGATTTTGATTTCTTTGGAGGACGAGACCATTGAAGATAAGTAAATGATATTCCTAACATCTTTTAAAAGGTTTAGTGGTGGATTACTTGCTTAAGTAGTGTTTTCTCTCTCTCTTGCATGGTGATTGAGGCATTTATGAAACAAACTAGATTAAATCTTTAAAGGTACAAGGTTAAATTCAGTAGGGGAACAAGATTCTAGCCTTACCATGTCTTAAGTTTTATGCTCTATTTGTTAATTTTGAATAGGCATTAAAATCTAGATCTAGGTCTAGAATTAGATTTTTTTGGCTCAACATCCATAATATTTTTGTTTTAGGAAGACGATTAAGAGCATGAACAATGGATCTATTAATTAGTTAGTTAGTTTTCAGGGTCTATCACTTATTTTCTAAATAGGGATTAGGTTTGCATGAACAATATGTTCATTTTATATTAATAGTTTTCAACTAATTTATTTTAATTGCGTTGATTATAGTGTTTTAAATGTTTACGTCCTATTTTAAAGCGAAATGATGATTTTGTCCTGGTAAAATAGAGGCGGCTGGGTCTATAAATCTTCTCTATAGCAGTGTCTCTTGCAACATCACGAGAAGGTATCTAGCGTAGCTTGAACGTCAAACGCCACATAATGGCCAACCAGAAGTGTAGTCTAGAACACACACGGATCTCTCCAAAAGATTTAAACACAGATGCGCCCGCATCCATGCGTGGACGCATGCATGTACGCCGTACGTAACGCAATTACGAATATACCGACTAAGCAATGCACGTACGCTCATGTTAACATTGATCTAATATAATGCCAAATGTTACGCCACGCGCAAACGACAAACATGTGAGTGGTGTTGGTATATGGTTCCCATCACTAATTAATAAACCAGTCAAAACTAATCCTAGCTACTCCTTCGGTTCCAAATTATATATCGTTTTAACTTTTTTGAAACATTTATTTTGCTATGCATAATATATATCTATATATATATAATAAAATGGATGTAAAAAAATTAAAGCGACTTGTAAAATTTGAAACGGGAGGGAGTACTGCTACGTATACGCGATCGAGCTCGTCGTCGTCCATGTGAAGCGTGTGAAGCTAACTATAGGTAGCTGGAGACAAGCAGCAAGCAGACAAGGGCTCTTGCATCGCAATTTCGCAGACCAATGTGCCTACTCGCTCTGATCGGCACAGCATATATTATATGTATGTATGTATCGGTGAGGATGTTGCTGTCCACGGCTCCACGCACTTGACACTGCTAGCTGCACGGCACGCAGTCTCTGCAGACAGTTTGAGCTGCTGCTGGACTCGAAGCCATGTTGCTATATGTTTGTTACCACGTTCAGTGGTTTGTCTGCTTGCTCTGCGGCATTGGCTCGGCTGAGAAGGTGAGATCAGGATTATTCAGGCACTGATGGGGAAGCGCCAACAGGACACCCTCGATCGGGTCCCAGCAGGCAGCAGCTTACTATTCTTTTGTTCCACTCTACTAATAACTCTAGAGGTGTCCACAGCGATGAATTCAAACATTTGGAGGCGCGCGAACACCTGGATGTACA
Source organism: Miscanthus floridulus (assembly GCF_019320115.1). Taxonomy (NCBI): domain Eukaryota; kingdom Viridiplantae; phylum Streptophyta; class Magnoliopsida; order Poales; family Poaceae; genus Miscanthus; species Miscanthus floridulus. The sequence goes on along the minus strand of NC_089586.1, from coordinate 20,857,630 downwards.
GGCTGAATGCAGCCTAATATCACTTCCCTCATGAACCAGGGCTATAGCTTTGTCGTTTGTGTATTATATACAACTCTGCCCTATCCGTTTGAACTTATCAGCCGTACCATTTTAGCGAAATAATAGTATTTTTCTCTCACAATAAATCAATATCAGTCGTTTTTTCAGACAGCCAAACAGGGCCGGGTGCCCGGGAAACTCAGGAAAGTAAGCACACTGCACCTTTTATTTACTGCTGGCGTCGTACATACGTACATACGGAGTAATGTTCATTGTTCAATAATAATTTAGCTGAAACAGAAGCTAGGCAATTTTCCTTTTTCTTTTTTTTTTGGTCAAGCAACCAGCAAGAGTTTTATCGAGGACATACTAAGAAGAACAAGGTAGGTAAAAGAATGAGTGGTTCAGCTTTAGGCTTTGCTTATTACTCCCTCCGTTCCCAGAAAAAAAAAAAAGATATCCTGAAATTTTAGACGCGGTAATTAAGTTCCATGCGAAGCGAAAGCAAATTAAAGGTCGCAGAGGGATCGATCACGATCAGTGATGGTTAATTTCTTGCACATGAGGGTCGTCGGGTCTGATGCTTCCCATGATGATGCCAAGTTGCGGAGGAAACGACATGGATTCCCGTGGGGGACGGATTGGGGGGTGGGGGGTGGGGGGTGGAGGGAATCTATGCGCTGCCTTTTCGATTTCACCGCTCCGGGTTTGGGCCGGGGACGCGCGTGGCATGGCAACTGGCAAGCAGTCACCGGCGAACCCGTGACCCCGGCCGGCGGCGTTTCCTGCGACTGCGAAGTGCGTGCGAGATCGACGTCGACACCGAGGCCAGGAAGGATATAACGCGACCATATGATCCTATAGGGCTAACGGATATGGATGCGTCGTCGATCTAGTCAACGGATTGGACACTCTTGCACGCACGCAGCAGAGCAGCCTGATTGTGGAGTATATATCCATTTGTTCGCTTGCTAGTACTCGACGGAAACGCGTGCATGATTAGGCAATCCATGAATCCATCCATCTGTTATGATCATAAATGTGTATCTCTCTGTGTAACTATAGATCCGGTGTAAGCCTTCTTACCCTTTGCGAAGATTCACTGCTCTGTTCATGACGCCGCAGCAGCTTGGACGCTAGTGTAGAGGCAGCTCCGGCTCGGTGAAGTCCGTAGTGGTACGGTGATGGCCCTGCAGGAGCGACGGCGGTGGTGGCGGGCTCATCCCGTCGCTAGTAGCACATTTTTAGGATCGGTTTAGGGTTTTCTCTATAGGTGGGTAGCGGCTCCGTTCAACCTCGTGACACGAGCCCAATTCCCCACTCTTCTATATATATGTGCTGTGCGACAGGAGCCCACCAACCAATTAGGATTAGGCTCCCCCGATCAGGGAGCAGAGGCAAGGGCCCATATTGGTGGAGATCAACTAACATTCTCCCCCGTAATCTTATTCCATCTTTTAATTTCATATTATTTACTTTTGTTCATTCCATTACAGATTTGCACATAGAATATGTCTCATCGTCCCGATCCATTGCCGATAGATTTAACAGCTACAACATACTACTCTGTTCTGAAATAGATACTAATCTTTAGGCTTTCTTTTGTCCAGGAATTTTAGGCTTTTCCTTAAACCCATGCTAGCTACATGTTCTCTGAACATGTTGGGTGGTAAGCCTTTTGTAAGTGGATCCGCGAGCATCTTTTCTGTACTTATATGCTCAAGACTTATGACTTGATCCCGGACTTTATCTTTCACAACATAATACTCTATGTCAATGTGTTTGGCAGCACCACCTGACTTATGTTGTGAGCATACTGTACTGCCAGATTATAATCGCAGTATAACTTAAGTGGTCTATAGATGTCGTCAACCACCTTTAAACCGGGTATGAACTTTTTTAGTCAGTTCACCTGCCCGTTGCCTCATAACACGCTACAAACCGTCATATATTGTTGACGATGTAGTGACAGTTTGCTTAGAGCTTTTCCATGAAATAGCTCCCCTTTGCGAGATGATAGAAAATCCACGTCTGGATATGCATTCACTCTCGCATAATCAGAATCTGAATATCCCACTATGTAGAATAAATCAGAATTTTCTATATGTCATCATGAGGCGTTTCGTTCCTTGCAAATAATGCAAGACTTTCTTTACTAATTTCAGTGTTCTATTCCAGAATTGCTCTGAAATCTGCCAAGTAAAACCCGGTAACAAATGACAAGTCAGGGCGTGTACATACTTGAGCATGTTGCAAGCTTCCGACAGCTGAAGCATATGGAACCACTTTCACTTTGTCAATTGAGCTCATATTGGTTCCGGGGGCATTGAAAATCCCCATATCTGTCGCCCTTGACTATAGGAGCAGGTGAGGGACTACATTTGTGCATACTGAATTTCTTTAAGACCTTTTCCATGTATGTCTTTTGTGACAGTCCTTATACTCTTTTTCTTCTATTTTGGTGAATCTCGATCCCTAGAACGAACGAAGCTTTACCAAGATCTTTCATATTAAATTTCTTTGTCTCCAGTAGTAGACTGACATCACTACTAGCAAGTAAGATATCATCTACATACAAGACAAGGAAGATAAACTTCCTATTCTTAAACTTTGTATTGATACAATTATCCCCTACATTCTCTTCAAACCCAAAATGCCTTATTGTCTTATCAAACTTCAAGTACCACTGTCTTGAAGCTTGTTTTAATCCATAAATGGATTTCTTTAGGCGACATCCCATTCGTTCTTTTTCTTCAACCTTTCGGTTATGCCATGTAAACATTTTCCTCTAAGTCTCTGTTGAGAAATGCCGTCTTTACATCTATATGATGTAATTCTTAATCGTAATGTGCCACTAATGCCATTATGATTCTGAAGGAAACTTTACATGAGACTGGAGAAAATGTCTCATTGTTATCAATCCCTTCTCTTTGCATATAGCCTTTTGCCACAAATCGCACTTTATATTTCTCTATATTCTCTTGAGAGTCAAGTTTTGTTTATAGACCCATTTACAGCCTACTATTTTTGCTCATTTAGGAATTATTTCCAAGTCCTAAACTTTATTGGCATTCTTTGATTTCAATTCATCTTCCATGGCCTCAAGCCACTTTGATGAATGATCACTTCTCATGGCTTCTTCAAATGAGGTAGGATCATCCTTCATTTGAAATTCCTTAGTGTTGTACACTTTATAATCAGCAGGAATAGCTGATTTTCTAACTCTTTGAGACCTTCTAGGGGTCTTTATTTTTTGCACATCTTCTGTTTGAGGCTGTTGTTGCTCCCCCTCATATGTGGCAATAGGTTCTATAGAATCCTAAAGAACAGGTTCCTTATCGTCATTCATTGTTGCCACAGGTGGGATAACAACAGGTGCTGGCACCACAGTATCTAGCACTGTCGGTGCAGTGACAGCAGGTATGAGAAAATTAGCTCATGAATCATTGGAGTGGGCGCATACACCCGCTTCACTTCAAGGTCAATTTCTTGAGCTACCATGCTCCCCCTCATCAATTCATCCTCTAGGAAGGCTGCGTGTCTTGTTTTCACAAACTTTGTATGTCTGTCTGAACAGTAGAAAATGAAAACCTTTTGACTTTTCTATGTAGCAAATAAAATGGCAACTTACTGTTTTGGGATCTAACTTTCCAATGTTTGGGTTAAATACTTTAGCCTCAGCATGGCTCCCCCACACACGCAAGTGGTTTAGTGAGAGCACTCTTTCTGTCCACAACTCATACGGTGTTTTGGGCACTGACTTACTTGGTACTCTTTTGAGAATATGAATAGGGTTTTTAACGCCTCCATCCACAGGCTCAACTGTAAGGTGGAGTAACTTATCATAATGCCCACCATATCCATCAGGGTACGATTGATTCTTTTAGTTACTCTATTCTGCTGAGGTTCGTCCGGTGTAGAATACTGCGCTACTATGCCATTCTTTTAGGGTATGCCGACCGTAGTACTCCTCCACGGTCAGATCTGACTATCTTTCTCTTTAAATTGCGTTGGATTTCAACTTTTGCCTTAAATATCTACATTTATCCAATGCTTCTGTTCTTTCTTTCATTGGATAAATGTAGACATAACATAAGTAATCATCTGTGAATGTTATGAATGAATCATTTCTATCCATACTCTTTATAGGAAATAGACCACAGATGTCTATGTGAATAATCTATAAAATTTCTGTATTTCGTTTGGCATCTTTGTTAATCTTCTTTACATACTTTCCTTTTATGCATTCTCTACATTGTTCTTAATCTGAGAGCTCTAATAGAGGAAGAATATCATTCTTAACTTGTCTTTCTATTCTCCCCCTCGAAATATGGCCTAAACGACAGTGTCATAATTTCAACAATGCATCGTGAGCTCTCTTATACCACCATTTCCAGAGTAACACTCTGTTACCAGCTGCTTTATCAGTTGGGTAACATGTCTTTAAAGAGCTAGTGAACTGACTCTTTATTCTATCGAGGTACTCGGTGATCGTGTCACACTCTGGGATTGAGCCCATAATTGTAGGTTCAATCATGTTCTTTATCACAGCCAAATATTTCTTGTTGGTAGTAACCCACTTCCTATGCATAAAAGTCATAGGACTATCTTTTTGGGATTCAAAATCCCTCTCTTTAGTTGCCCAAGTGGCATCATTCTCTTTTGTCTCTCTCACCGGTGCCACAAACTCAGTGGAACACGGTGAGGTGACTACCCAGTCCACCTTAGACAAGATGAAAACCAGGTCAAAACTTTTCTTAACATAAAATAACACTATTTGCATGCCTTGATTCCAACGTTGGTCAAAATCAAAATATACAATTATTCTTATACACTAATTCTACATCACCGTTGGACAGAAATAGAATTAATACATAAATCTTTAACTTTTACAGCTGTTCTTACACACTAATTCTACATCACCGTTGGGCAGAAGTAGAATTAATACATAAATCTTTAAAATTTACAACTCTTCTTATACACTAATTCTACATCACCGTTGGGCAGAAGTAGAATTAATGCATAAATCATTAATGTAACACCCTAGGTGTTTGGCTTCTACAAAATTGCATTTCATTTCATAAACATGTGCATCATCTATCTCATCATGCCATTGTTACTAAAACATGCATATGCAACATTCGCAATTATGTTTGTTTCATACTTGATTGCTTGTAAATGACAGTAGTGAAACATGTGATTGAAACATGAGTTGCTCATACCTTGAAACATGGCAACATGGTAGTGATATGACAAGTTTAAAATTTCAATAAAAGTCATGAAACATGTGAAACATGGAATTGCAACATTAGAGTGAAATTGATTGTTTTGTTGCTTCATCACATGTGATCATTAGAAGTTGGTGTAGCACTTGTGTAGAGTGGTTAATTAGGGTCTAATACACCTTAACTACACTTAGGATAATTGATGGGACATTGTTCATGTGGACCAAAATGACTAAATTGCCCTTTTGTGGAGGTTTGACTTAGAATGAACCATAAAGTGACACTATTTGACTGATTCAAAAGACCAACCTAGAGACCTTGCATGGCTGTGCACCCTTTACCAAAGTTGTAGCCAATTTATCAAGGAACAAAAGTTGTTTTATGACCAACTCATAAAAATGTGTGGAACAGCCTCAAACATGGCCCACAAGTCAGATTTGGGGTTGAATTCTACACTTAGAATTTTTCTAAGTCCCTGAGATGATTTTTAGTTTCATGGATTATTGTTTGGAGCCTTGTATCTCCCTAACCAAGCCGAACCAACTCGAGCTCCAATGGATAAAGTTATAGTCCTCACTTAGATCTTCAATTTTGTCAACTATACCATGAACCAGATCGCCATAGTTTGGGAGATATAGATTGTCAAAGTCACGCTATCAGTCGTCACCATCGAGTACTGAATCGAAATTTCAGTTTTGCTACAGTGAATCGACCGTCAGAAGATCACCGCCGCGTGTTTGCCACCCGTCGCCGGTCTCCTGCTCACGCTGCCACGTGCCGTGGGTGTCCTAGCGCTGCTGGCCACGCCTTGAACTCCCACCCGCCTGCCTGACGCACTCATCGTTTCATTTGCTCCACTCCTTCGCCTCTACCGCGCGCAGCACCGAAGCCGCAGCAGCTCCACCATTGCCGGCCAAGCTTCGCCATCACCTTGCGTGCTCGCCACTACAATAACATGTTGGCCATCTTGTCCCTAGCTTCGCCGTGATCTCCTCTACCACCTCCACCTCTCAGCCGGGTCGATTGGGGCCTGGTAAGGACGTATTCGCCGTTTCCATCACCACCGCCATGACGGGACCTCGCCGGAGTTGGCGCTCCACGCGGTCAACTGCCACCGAGACCTTCCCATCCCCTCTTCTTTGCTTGGTTAGCTTGATAGCGAACTTCGGAAGCTCGTACCGAGCCTAGCCGCGCCCTACAGGGTCGAGCCTCACCGGAGCTAGCCAACCCGTGGCCGTGCGCCGCCATGGCCATCGCCACTCCCTCTAGCCACTGGAATCGCTTCAATAGATGGTGTCCCTAGGTGCGCATGGGTGAGGCGAACACCATAGCACCGATGGCCTCGCTGGAGCTGCCACCGGCGACGAGCTACGTCGTCATCTTTCCTTCCTCCCCTGTCTATCTCTCTATCGTGCGGGACCCGCGCGTCAGTTGCTGAGCTCAGGCGGGAACCGGCGTGGGCCGCGCCGCTTCTGGGCTGCGCTGGCATTTGCGGGCGCATGTGTTGTGGGCCGCCGTGTTCTTTCGGGCCGGCCCAGCAGTAGAGTTAGGGTTTCAAATTTGTTTTGTTTTATTCTTTTTCATAGATTTGAGTACATATTCAAAAATGTGTATCTCTTAGTTGATAGATCCAAATGATGTGGTTCCAATTTTGTTGAGTTCATGATAATGTCTAGTTTATATTAAAAATATAATTTATGCCTTGTTCTGTTATGAAAAATGGAGTTGCTAATTATCTCTTTTAATCATGAAGAAAATAGGGGTAATTATATCTTTTTCTATGTAGCTCCAAATGGCATGAAATTTTTATGGTGTATTGCTCATATCATGAATAGCTTGTAGTTAAATTTTCATATATTTTGGACACTGTATGTAGAAGTTAGGAAATTCTCTTCTTTGCATGGATGGATCTTGTGGGAATTTTCATAATTTTTCTATAGATCCAGTTAAGGTAAAATTTGGTGAGTGCTATTTTTATGCTAGAATGATGGTAGGAAAAATGTGAAATTTGTTGCTTGACACTTTTCAAATTATGGTAGAAATAGCCCTGCCTTCTGTTATTTTTGATACAGCAAGTTCTGCTTGATCAATTGCTTTAGAATTTTTATGGTAGTCTATCAGCCTGTTCGGTTGGCTGGTTCGTGTCGTTGCTGGTTCATGAAAAAGTACTGCTGGCTGGTTTATGTGAGAGAAAAATACTGTTCCGGCTGAAAATTTACGATCGTTTACGACAAGCCACAGCCAAACGAACAGGCTGTATGTGAAGCATGAGATAGCTACTGTAATTTTTGTAGATTTTTCTATACAGTTTTACTATATGTTACTTTAATCACCTAATTAACTAAATAAATTAGAAAAGGACATTAAATAATTTATTTAGAAGTTGGCACTATACTTTCTGATGTTCCTCTGGTATGCACAACAAGTTGGTTAACTTGGTTTGGTCCAATTATGCTTTTGCATCATCACTAAATAATTAATTTAGTAACCCTGTCATTTCTGGATAGATTCTAGGTTTACTTGAATTCGATTTGGTTAACATAAGAATCATGCTTTGATGTTTATAAATGATTTGTAGAGAATTTCATAAGCTTTCCAGAATGTCCTCTTGCAAGTCATTTGAATATATAGAACTCTTGTTGTGATTGAATTAAGAAACTGTTCGTTTGCATGTGAAACCTTAACTTTGAATTAAGTATGCCTTTACTATTCCTAAGCTTGTGGTAATGTTCCTAGGTGTTAGGCCTTTAACTGAAGATGAGCATCTTTATCTTAGGTTATGCAAGTTAGGTAAGTTGATCTTGTCCTTCAAGTTAAGTTAGATACATGTTTTAAAGTGATTTGAATAGAGCTATTCTTAATCGGTAAACGAGTGTCCAGTGATGTTTCGTTAAACACTTACTGTGATCCCTTCATCATGAGCATCATGTCATTCCTTATGCATCTATGATATTTATCTTGTGCATTGGCATGTAATAGGTGTACCGGAAGGTGTGACACTGCTGGAATTTGAGGAGCCGAGCGGGGAGCAGCAGCAGCCAACACTGGAGGTTCAGGAGGTGCAGCCCTCGGGAGAAGTGCCAGACGAGGTCGTCGTTGAGTGCCCAGATCACCGTCCGTGCAACTTTGTGAAAGGCAAGCCCCAGAGCATATTAAGCCTCCTAATTTCCGAAATACAGTTAAAGTATTATTGTTACATATATATATTATTGCATTAAGTTTAGGTGTTGGATGCAAACACTTGCTACATTAGTTATCCAATCCTTGTCCAGATATTGATACCCTGAATCTTATGTAGCTCAGGTTCGTGTAGTGCTTAGCCCTGTTTAAATGCGGTAGAAGTTAGATGATTTCCTATCACCTGTGAAATATAGGGACATACATATGGCACGGTTGGCTATATTTGCTATCGTAGAAAAAAACCTGTCTTAATTTGAAATGAAGACCGGGCGGAGGCTTACCGGTTTGTAGTGACTCCGTCTGTGTCGCTTAAGGACTGAATCTTGGAGCCTTTCCTGTTCATGTTGAACGCATGCCTCTCTCTTAGTTGGCCGGGTCTAGAGACCGACCACGAAGCCGAGTAGCTCACCTCAGGCCGAGAGTCGATAAGTATAAAGTACGCCTCGGAAGGGAGCCGTAGGCGTGAGTCCAAGGGCAGGTGATTTAAAAGTCCTGATCGTCCTGGTAGAAGGGTATCCCTGAGAGTGCTGATGCTGATTGAACCCACGAATTTGGTTCTTGAGTTGTCTCAAAGGTGACCCATGGCTACCCTTGCAAAGTATGCCAGAGTGAGAGTTAGGAATACCCTCTCAGCTGAGTTGTAATTCGATTCGAGTCGCCGTCTCTCTCGGTTAGTGAGAACTTGACGGGCTTATCTCCAAAGTAGATACACTAAATAACATAATGGTTCAGAAATGATGATATGATGATGACAACCTTATTATACCTGCTATGGTTAATATTGTTTGCTCCTAATAAGTGAGTGCTCTAGTACAGGTGCAAATCTAGTGGACAGGTAAATGATAATAAACTTGATGCGAAGTTTAAATTGGTTACTATATTCATAAGCTCTTTTATGCAACTGTGTCCAGCTAGCCCACCTCATAAGCCTTGCATGACCCTTGGTGTCTTTATTTCTGGTTTTAACGGGTAAGTCTAGCTGGGTACCTTCTCGTACTCAGGGTTTATCTCCCACCTGTTGCAGATGACCAGTTCTACTTTGGTTGCTGTAAGTATTGCCTTCTCCTGGCCGGGGATGAAGACTAGACCATTGGGCGCGGTCTCTCCTAATTTTCGTACCTAAAGATGCTTTTGTGGGACATGACTAAGATCTAGCAATGCATTTGAAACTATGAAGTTATGTACTAAACTATGTTGCTTTCACAAATTTGAACTTGGTTTGTAATATTTTATTTGAACTCTGATGGATGTAATCCGAATGCTACTTGTGAAATGTTGTAACGAATGATGTGTTGTGTTGAATCACTAGGGTCTTAGTTTGTATGTTGAGAGTTGGTTGAAATCCTTCATGATTTCCGGACTACCGGGATTATGGGAGCTTAAGTATAGGAATTTGATCACTTCAGTGATTGTTTTTGTACTTTCGTTCTTATGATTTGGTCGGTTCGGTTACAGCTGGCATCAGAGCAAGATTCGACACTAATCATGTCATTTGTGTATTTAAAACAAAAGTATTTGTGAAAATTCTAAATTAAATACTAAGTGTTGCCAGTGGTCATTCCCTTATGCCCAAATAAGGACTCTTAGGTGGCTTATGAAAGTACTAACTTGGGGGTTCCTACTTGTTTCTATTTCGTTGTCCATGCGGCGTGCTCTTGTATGGATGCCATCCGCTTGGGTGATAATGTATGGATCAAAATGCCTCTACACTCTGGTAAGTGGGAGTTGTGAGAGCATGACCGTCCAACCGTCGGTCTAGGGGAGAGTAGTTGTGGTTGCTCGCATACTTACATGTTCAATCATGTATCTATGAGAGTACTTAAGTGTGGGTATCTCTGTCGGGTAGCTGTTATGCATCGGGGGAAAGTATTTAGTGTACTGCTTACTTTACATGCCTTTTTGGGAAATTATTAGGCTGAAATGAAATTTTCTACAGGTACACTAACAACGTATCGTTGTAGATCGACTAGCTACCGTATACGAGAGAACGTATGTATGCCACCGTATATTTTGCTAGCCTTTAAATTTTCCTAGGTTTGTGAGGACGTACGGATCGTGCATGCATCATGTTCAAGCATACATAGCATTCTTGCATTACTCCCTCCTTTAAAAATTGTTGGTCTCGACTAATTAAATTTCGTATCCCTTAAATAATTCTCCCCTTACGTTGCAACTTTTTGCTACAGATGGCGCGCACGAAATGCACTGCTCGCAAGTCCGCTGGAGGCAGGGCGCCTTGTCACCGGTTAGCTCCTCGTGAACCCCGTCTAGAGCCTACTGAGGCGGAAAGGCTGAGGGCAGAGCTAGCCTGGGTGACTGCTGAGAGGAGTGTAGCTTAGCACCATTTGGAGCAAGTAACACAGGAACGGGATCAAGAAACCCTGGAGGTTCAGAGGTTGACAGTTGCTCACCGCAACTGTGAACGTATGTTGATTCACATGTTGAACCAACAGAATGAAGCCTAGCACGAAGAGAATGTGTTGAGAGCGCGGCAGGTAGAACTGGAGCAGCAATTGGTAGCTATCGAAGAGTACAATAACCATCTCCATGAGGAGGTTCACCTGTTACATAATTAGCTTCACCCTCTCCTGCCCCCTGTGGATAAGAAGGGTTTTCTAGTGCAGTTACCTCATGATATCGCTATCCACAATACAGCTAATGCTACCCTAGCCAAAGCCATTGAGGATATACCGGTTGTTTGTGAGTTTTCAGATGTCTTCCCTGATGACTTGCCTGGATTATCTCCAGACCGTGAAGTAGAATTCAAGATAGAACTCATTCTAGGTACAGCTCCTATTTCTCGAAGGCCCTATAGAATGCCGCCCAATGAGTTGGCAGAGCTAAAGATTTAGTTAAATGAGCTATTAAAGAAAGGTTTGATTCGGCCTAGTTCTTCTCATTGGGGTTGTCTGGTCATCTTTATGAAGAAGGACGAGTCTCTACGCATGTGGGTGGATTATTGCCCCCTTAATGCTGTTACTATCAAGAACAAATACCCTCTTCCTCGCATCGATATTCTGTTTGATCAACTCTCCAAAGCTAAGGTATTCTCCAAGATCGATTTGAGGTCTGGCTACCATCAGATCAAAATTCATCCTAAAGATATACCTAAGACAGCTTTCTCTACTCATTATGGCTTGTTCGAATACCTTGTCATGTCCTTTGGGGTGACAAATGCTCCGGCACACTTTATGTACCTGATGAATTTGGTATTCATGCTGGAATTGGACAAGTTCGTCGTCGTATTCATTGATGATATCCTTGTATATTCTCAGAATGTAGAAGAGCATGATGAACATCTGAGAATTGTGTTAACTCGATTACGTGACAACCAGCTTTATGCTAAGTTCAGCAAGTGCGAATTCTAGTGAAACAAGATACCTTTTCTAGGTCATGTGTTATCTAGAGATGGAATTTCGGTTGACCCTACTAAGGTGCAAGAAGTCCTAGAGTGGAAGGCACCTACTACGGTCACAGAAGTCTAAAGTTTCCTAGGTTTGGCTGGCTATTATCGTTGCTTTATCCTGGATTTCTCTAAAATCGCCAAGCCCATGACTCGACTACTTCAAAAGGATGAGAAATTTATGTGGACTCCAAAGTGTGAAGAGGCTTTCCACACTTTGCAGACCTTACTAACCTCTGCTCCTGTATTGGCACAATCTGACATCGAGAAGCCTTTTGATGTCTACTGTGATGCATGTGGCACCGGTTTAGGATGTGTTCTTATGCAGGAGGGCCGTGTCATTGCTTATGCTTCGCGCCAGCTTCGAAAACATGAAGTCAATTATCCTACCTATGACTTAGAGCTAGCCACGGTTGTTCATGTCCTGAAGATTTGGAGACATTACTTGCTAGGTAATGTGTGCAACATCTATACTGACCATAAAAGTCTCAAGTACATCTTTACTCAACCCGAGTTGAACATGCGTCAACGATGATGGTTAGAATTAATCAAAGACTACAACCTTCAAGTGCACTACAATCCTGGCAAGGCCAATGTGGTTACTGATGCCTTAAGCAGAAAGGCCCATTGCAATTCCTTAGTTAGTGAAGACTTTCATCTGGCACACCTCCTTCATCCTGTAGTACTCCACAATATCACTGTGGATTGCTCTCTTAGAAGTTAAATTATCGAACTCCAGAAGACTGATGTGGGTGTGTTTCACATCAAGCGGAAGATGAAAGAGCAAGAGACCAAGCACTTTAGGGTCGATGACAAAGGAATTCTCTGATTTAATGATAGGCTTGTAGTACCCAAAGACAAAGAACTTAAAAATCAAATTATGGCTGAAGCCCATTCTTCTAGATTGTCCATCCATCCTGGTAGCAGTAAAATGTATCAAGATCTCAAGCTGTATTATTGGTGGACCAAGATGAAGAAAGAAATCGCAGCCTACGTGGCAAGGTGTGATAACTGTTGTAGAGTCAAGGCTATTCACATGAGGCCCGGATTATTGCAGGCACTCTCTATTCCTGGCTAGAAGTGGGAAGAAATTGTCATGGTTGTGATTCTATCTGGGTTATCATAGATCGTCTAACTAAATCCGCTCACTTTATTCCGGTCAAGTCTACCTATCACCCTCACAATTATGCTGATATTTATTTTTAACAAGTGGTACGTCTCCATGGTGTATCCAAATCCATTGTTTTAGATAGAGGACCGCAATTCACGGCTCGCTTTTGGGAATGCTTACATCAGAATCTTGGCACTCATCTAATCCGCAGTTCTGCCTATTATCCGTAAACATCGGGACAGACTGAGCGTGTTAATCAAATTCTTGAAGACATGCTTAGAGCTTGTCTTATCTCTTGCAAAGGCTCTTGGGAGGAATGGTTGCCTCTCGCTGAATTCTCTTATAACAACAGTTATCAAGAGAGTATAAAAATGGCTCCTTTTGAAGCTCTTTATGGCCGCAAGTGTAGGACTCCTTTGAACTGGGTGGAACCCAAAGAAAGAAGATTCTATGGTATTGATTTTGTAAAAGAAGCCGAAGAGCAAGTCCGAACTATACAGAAGAATATGACTGCCGCTCAGGCTAGACAAAAGAGCTATGCTGACAAGAGAAGAAAACCTATTGAGTTTGAAGTAGGTGACCATGTTTATCTGAAGGTATCCCCTATGAAAGGAGTAAAACATTTTGGAATCAAAAGGAAGCTTGAGCCTTGATATGTTGGACCTTACCGCATTATCGAGAAAAATGGAAGAGTAGCCTATAAACTCGATCTACCACGTGAAATGGGAGCTATATTTCTGGTATTCCATGTGTCCCAGCTGAAGAAGTGTCTCCGTATTCCTGAGGAAAGAGTAGCTACGAGGAGAATCAACTTGAAATCTGATCTTTCTTATGAGGAGAAACCCGTGCGAGTTCTGGATACTCAAGAAAGAGTGACTCAGAGGCGATTAGTTAAGTTATACAAGGTAGTTTGGAGTAATCATAGTGATCGGGATGCAACATGGGAGCGGGAAGATTATTTAAAGAAAAATCATCTAACTTTCTATACTAAATGGTATGCTTTCTAAATCTCGGGACAAGATTTTTCTAAGGGGGGAGGGCTGTAACACCCTAGGTGTTTGGCTTCTACAAAATTGCATTTCATTTCATAAACATGTGCATCATCTATCTCATCATGCCATTGTTACTAAAACATGCATATGCAACATTCGCAATTATGTTTGTTTCATACTTGATTGCTTGTAAATGGTAGTAGTGAAACATGTGATTGAAACATGAGTTGCTCATACCTTGAAATATGGCAACATGGTAGTGATATGACAAGTTTAAAATTTCAACAAAAGTCATGAAACATGTGAAACATGGAATTGTAACATTAGAGTGAAATTAATTGTTTTGTTGCTTCGTCACATGTGATCATTAGAAGTTGGTATAGCACTTGTGTAGAGTGGTTAATTAGGGTCTAATACACCTTAACTACACTTAGGATAATTGATGGGACATTGTTCGTGTGGACCAAAATGACTAAATTGCCCTTTTGTGGAGGTTTGACTTAGAATGAACCATAAAGTGACACTGTTTGACTGATTCAAAAGACCAACCTAGAGACCTTGCATGGCTATGCACCCTTTACCAAAGTTGTAGCCAATTTATCAAGGAACAAAAATTGTTTTATGACTAACTCATGAAAATGTGTGGAACAGCCTCAAACATGGCCCACAAGTCAGATTTGGGGTTGAATTCTACACTTAGAATTTTTCTAAGTCCCTGAGACGATTTTCAGTTTCGTGGATCATTATTTGGAGCCTTGTATCTCCCTAACCAGGCTGAACCAACTCGAGCTCCAATGGACAAAGTTATAGTCCTCACTTAGATCTTCAATTTTGTCAACTATACCATGAATCAGATCGCCATAGTTTGGGAGATATAGATCGTCAAAGTCACGCTGTCAATCGTCACCATCGAGTACTGAATCAAAATTTCAGTTTTGCTACAGTGAACCGACAGTCAGAAGATCACCGCCACGTGTTTGCCACCCATCGCCGGTCTCCTGCTCATGCTGCCATGCGCCATGGGTGTCCTGGCGCTGCTGGCCACGCCTTGAACTTGCACCCGCCGGCCTAACGCACTCGCCATTTCATTTGCTCCACTCCTTCGCCTCTACCATGCGCAGCACCGAAGCCGCAACAGCTCCACCATTACTGACCGAGCTTCACCATCACCTTGTGCGCTCGCCACTACAAAAACGCATCGGCCATCTTGTCCCTAGCTTCGCCGTGATCTCCTCTACCACCTCCACCTCTCAGCATGGTCGATTGGGGCCTGGTAAGGGCGTATTCACCGTTTCCATCACCGCCGCCATGACGGGACCTCGCCGGAGTTGGCACTCCACGCGGTCAACTGCCACCGAGGCCTTCCCATCCCCTCTTCTTTGCTTGGTTAGCTTGATAGCAAACTCCGGAAGCTTGTACCGAGCCTAGCCACGCCCTACGGGGTCGAGCCTCGTCGGAGCCGGCCAACCCGTGGCCGTGCGCCGCCATGGCCGTCGCCACTCCCTCTAGCCACTAGAATCGCTTCAATAGATGGTGTCCCTAGGTGCGCATGGGTGAGGTGAACACCATAGCACCGATGGCCTCGCCGGAGCTGCCACCGGCGACGAGCTACGCCGTCGTCTTTCCTTCCTCCCCTGTCTGTCTCTCTATCATGCGGGACCCGCGCATCAGTTGCTGAGCTCAGGCGGGAACCGGCGTGGGCCACGCTGCTTCTGGGCTACGCTGGCGTTTGCGGGCGCATGCGTTGTGGGCCGCCGTGTTCTTTCAGGCCGGCCCAGCAGTAGAGTTAGGGTTTCAAATTTGTTTTGTTTTATTCTTTTTCACAGATTTGAGTACATATTCAAAAATGTGTATCTCTTAGTTGATAGATCCAAATGATGTGGTTCCAATTTTGTTGAGTTCATGATAATGTCTAGTTTATATTAAAAAATATAATTTATGCCTTGTTCTGTTATGAAAAATGGAGTTGCTAATTATCTCTTTTAATCATGAAGGAAATAGGGGTAATTATATCTTTTTCTATGTAGCTCCAAATGGCATGAAATTTTTATGGTGTATTGCTCATATCATGAATAGCTTGTAGTTAAATTTTCATATATTTTGGACACTGTATGTAGGAGTTAGGAAATTCTCTTGTTTGCATGGATGGATCTTGTAGGAATTTTCATAATTTTTCTATAGATCCAGTAAAGGTAAAATTTGGTGAGTGCTATTTTTATGCTAGAATGATGCTAGGAAAAATGTGAAATCTATTGCTTGACACTTTTCATTAGGGTTTCCTAATTATGCTAGAAATAGCCCTGCCATCTGTTATTTTTGATATAGCAAGTTCTACTTGACCAATTGCTTTGGAATTTTTATGGTAGTCTATGTGAAGCATGAGACAGCTACTGTAATTTTTGTAGATTTTTCTATATAGTTTTACTATATGTTGCTTTAATCACCTAATTAACTAAATAAATTAGAAAAGGACATTAAATAATTTATTTAGAAGTTGGCACTATACTTTCTGATGTTTCTCTGGTATGCACAACAAGTTGGTTAACTTGGTTTGGTCCAATTATGCTTTTGCATAATCACTAAATAATTAATTTAGTAACCCTGTCATTTCTGGATATATTCTAGGTTTACTTGAATTTGATTTGGTTAACGTAAGAATCATGCTTTGATGTTTATAAATGATTTGTAGAGAATTTCATAAGCTTTCCAGAATGTCCTCTTGCAAGTCATTTGAATATATAGAACTCTTGTTGTGATTGAATTAAGAAACTATTCGTTTGCATGTGAAACCTTAACTTTGAATTAAGTATGCCTTTACTATTCCTAAGCTTGTGGTAATGTTCCTAGGTGTTAGGCCTTTAACTGAAGATGAGCATCTTTATCTTAGGTTATGCAAGTTAGGTAAGTTGATCTTGTCCTTCAAGTTAAGTTAGATACATGTTTTAAAGTGATTTGAATAGAGCTATTCTTAATCGGTAAACGAGTGTCCAGTGATGTTTCGTTAAACACTTACTGTGATCCCTTCATCATGAGCATCATGTCATTCCTTATGCATCCATAATATTTATCTTGTGCATCAGCATGCAATAGGTGTACCGGAAGGTGTGACACTGCTGGAATTCAAGGAGCCAAGCGGGGAGCAGCAGTAGCCAACACCGGAGGTTTAGGAGGTGCAGCCCTCGGGAGAAGTGCCAGATGAGGTCGCCGTTGAGTGCCCGGATCACCGTCCATGCAACTTTATGAAAGGCAAGCCCCGGAGCATATTAAGCCTCCTAATTTCTGAAATGCAGTTAAAGTATTATTGTTACATATATATATTGTTGCATTAAGTTTAGGTGTTGGATGCAAACACTTGCTACATTGGTTATCCAATCCTTGTCCATATATTGATACCCTGAATCCTATGTAGCTCAGGTTCACGTAGTGCTTAGCCCTGCTTAAACGCGGTAGAAGTCAGGTGATTTCCTGTCACCTGCGAGATATAGGGACATACATATGGCACGGTTGGCTATATTTGCTATCGTGGAAAAGAACCTGTCTTAATTTGAAATGAAGACTGGGCGGAGGCTTGCCGGTTTGCAGTGACTCCGTCTGTGTTGCTTAAGGACTGAATCTTGGAGCCTTTCCTATTCATGTTGAACGCATGCCTCTCTCTTAGTTGGCCGGGTCTGTAGACCGACCACGAAGCCGAGTAGCTCATCTTAGGCCGGGAGTCGATAAGTATAAAGTACGCCTCGGAATGGAGCCATAGGCGTGAGTCCAAGGGTAGGTGATTTAAAAGTCCTGATCGTCCTGGCAGAAGGGTATCCCTGAGAGTGCTGGAGCTGATCAAACCCGCGAATTTGGTTCCTGAGTTGTCCCAAAGGTGACCCACGGCTACCCTTGCAAAGTATGCCAGGGTGAGAGTTAGGAATACCCCCTCAGCTGAGTTGTAATTCGATTTGAGTCGCCATCTCTCCCGGTTAGTGAGAACTTGACGGGCTTATCTCCAAAGTAGATACACTAAATAACATAATGGTTTAAAAATGATGATATGATGATGACAGCATTATTATACCTGCTATGGTTAATATTGTTTGCTCCTAATAAGTGAGTGCTCTAGTACAAGTGCAAATCTAGTGGACAAGTAAATGATGATAAACTTGATGCGAAGTTTAAATTGGTTACTATATTCATAAGCTCTTTTATGCAACTGTGTCCAGCTAGCCCACCTCATAAGCCTTGCATGACCCTTGGTGTCTTTATTTCTAGTTTTGACGGGTAAGTCTAGCTGAGTACCTTCTCGTACTCAGGGTTTATCTCCCATCTGTTGCAGATGATCAGTTCTACTTTGGTTGCTGCAAGTATTGCCTTCTCCCGGCTAGGGATGAAGACTAGACCGTTGGGCGCGGTCTCTCCTAATTCTCGTACCTAAAGATGCTTTTGTGGGACATGACTAAGATCTGGCAATGTATTTAAAACTATGAAGTTATGTACTAAACTATGTTGCTTCCGCAAATTTGAACTTGGTTTGTAATATTTTATTTGAACTCTGATGGATGTAATCCGAATGCTACTTGTGAAATGTTGTAACGAATGATGTGTTGCGTTGAATCACTACGGTCTTGGTTTGTATGTCGAGAGTTGGTTGAAATCCTTCGCGATTTCCGGACTACCGGGATTATGGGAGCTTAAGTATAGGAATTTGATCACTTCGGTGATTATTTTTGTACTTACGTTCTTATGATTTGGTCGGTTCTATTACAATTAAAATTATAATATTGTTATTAACAACGTTGGTCAGAAAATAACAATATCATAATCATGTCAAATCTCTTTTTCTCCAATTAAATACCATATTGGTTCAAAAATAACTGGAGAATCAATATTTTCTTTAGCAGCGGAAAAAATCTCTTTTTCTCCAATTAAATATCACATTGATTCAAAATAACTGGAGAATAAATAACTTCTTTAGCAGCGGAAAATTTTTCACTCAATTTCTTGAATTTTACCCATAGGGAAAAATTACTTTTTCTATTTTTCTTTTGAGCTATTTTTCATTTTCCAGAAATTAGCAATTACTGGAAAAGAAAAAATCAAAAACTGATCTGGATTCTTTCACTGTTTTTGGCCCAACCGGCAAAGCGGCCCACGGCCCACATCCGCGTGCGCGTTGTCCCGCGCGCTCCCCCCGCGCCCAGGCCGCAACCTGGGCCTGGGCCGGGAATCTGGCCTCACGCGCTGGCTCGCCTGGACCACGACACTGGCCCGCGCATCTGGCGCCGTTGAATCCAATCGGACGGCTGAGCGGGCGTTTCGGCCGGTCAAAACCCCAGCGCCGCTCGGCTCCTCGCAACCCTAGCAGGCTAGCACCATTCACCCCTTGCCTTTCTCTCTCTTCTTTCTCTCTTCACCGCTTTCCACTCCTCTCAGCCGTAGCGATGAAACCGAGCGAGAGCGAGCAAGGCGAATGAGTGGAGCAGCAAGCCCCGACGCCGTCGCCGGCCCCCTCGTCGGCGTGCGCGTTCCCCAGCGGGTGAGCGCGCCGCCGTCGAGCGGCCTGGTCACGGCGCCTCTATGGCCGGATCCCAACGAGCAGTGCCCTCGGCCGGCCCTTTCTTTTCCCCGCGCGCCGGCGTGCACGATGGCGAGGTAAGCCACCCCCTTCCCCTCTTCCCCTTTCGGTTTCTTTGGTTCTTGTGCTCGGATTTCATCCGATTTGGGGATTAGGGTTAGGGTTTGGGGATGGGGTTTCACTGTTTTTTTTTCTCTTGTTCCCCAATCGGATTTAGATCTTGTTTGCTTTTCTTTGTTTGACCGATTGGATGGGTTAGGGTTTCATTTTCTTTTGATTTATTTTCCTTTTCGGAGTTCATCCGAATGGGTTCCCTTCCCATCCAAATTGGTTCCTTTCCCCTTCTCCCTTTCTCCTTTCCCATCCCCTTCTTCTTTTCGATTTGGACTGTGTTCTTCTCTTTTCTGAACCAGTGGATGGGAATAGGGTTTAGATCTAGGGTTAGGGTTCGGAAAACGACCTACCCCTTTTTCTTTTCTCTGATTTGAGTTTTCTTTTCTCTTATCCGAACTGATGTGGGGAATTAGGGTTTGGATCTAGGGTTCATTTTCTTCTTCCCCTTCGGATCTGAGCGGGTCTAAGCCGAATCCCATTTCTTTCTTTTCTTTTCGCTTGTTCACCCGAAAAGGGGATCTAGGGTTAGGGTTCGGTTTTCTTTTGATTTCTTTTCTTTTCTTATTTGTATCGAATCCCTCTTTTCCCCTTCCTTTAACCCAGTTAGGGTTAGGGTTAGGGAACCCCTTCTCTGTTCAGATCCGAAAGGAAGTGTTCGGTTCTTTTCTCTTCTTCTTCCCCAAGCTTTCTGCGCGGGTTAGGGTTAGGGTTCTTGAGATCCTTTTCCCCTTTCTTTACTTCTTCTCTGATCGGAACACGGATCTGTTCTTTCTTGCCGTGTCAGTGCGGCACTTTTCCCGCGCGGTGGCGGTGGTGACCGGGGTTCCAGTGACCTCCGCCACCCCCGGTCCCTTTTCCGTTTCTTTTACCCGATTAGGGTTAGAGTCACACAGAGGCAATCTGGCTCTGGTACCAATGTTAGGATCATAAATGTGTACCTCTCTGTGTAACCATAGATCCGGTGTGAGTCTTCTCACCCTTTGCGAAGATTCACCGCTCTGTTCATAGCGCCGCAGCAGCTTGGACGCCAGTGTAGAGGCAGCTCCGGCTCGGTGAAGTTCATAGTGGTACGGTGATGGCCCTGCAGGAGCAACAGCGGTGGTGGCGGGCTCATCCCGTCGCTAGCAGCTCCGTTCAACCTCGTGACACGAGCCTAGTTCTCCACTCCTCTATATATATATATGTTGTGCGACAGGAGCCCACCAACCAGTTAGGATTGGACTCTCCCGATCAGGGAGGAGAGGCTTGGTGGAGATCAACTAACACCATCCAGTCGCGAGGTCGCCGGCGCTGCCGGGAGCGGACAGCAGGTTTCGTCGGACGTGTGAGCGCGCAGTGTGGCGCCGCTGCGGCGCTGCCTGCGTTCATCTTCATCTGCATACAGTGTCGCTCAGACTTCAGGCTCTGCTAGCAGCAGTTGCGCCTCTCGTCTCCTCCAAGATAGCAACACTCCTGACTGACCCCTGCGCAGTGCGCAATCAGAGCCAGGCATGGATTCCAAACTGCATAAATGCCTAAAGATGAAGACAAACGAAACATGGATGATGGGCCATCGGCGAGGCAACGAAAACCACCCTCTCAAGGTTTTTGAATGCGAGTGATGGGCACAGGAGAATTTCTGAAGAAACCACAGCAAGCTTGTCTTTTATTACTGATGACACCACACCTCCACACACGCCAATCCAAAGCTGGTGTGGTCACAATACATAGTATAATTCACCGTTTTTGGACCACCAACAGAGCAAACCAGTACATCTACGGGCAAAACTACACGCAGTTGACAGCCAAGGGCTGGTCCTCGATTAAGAATGTATTTCATCAGGCACTCAAAACTCTATTTACAGATGACATGCGGTTGAAAAACGGGCACAAACGGTATTGGGAGGGAGTTCATAACTTCATATGGGGTTGGACAACACCTAGACCATTCCCAGACGGTTCATGATGCCGAGGACTGGCGGGCGTCTCCAACTTGCAAGGCCCTCTCTACTCGGCGTTTTCCTCGAGGTGGATAAGCTTCCCACTGATTTTCCTGCGAAAAGGGACCATCATGCAGGTATTAGTAAACATATGTGACTTCATCCAGCAGATCTAACTGCGCCTAGTAACATCTAGTCATCTAGATTACTAACACTCAAAATTGGAACACCGTGGACAGCACTTTGTACAGACAGAGATATAAGCAGGGTTGTAACAGACAGACCTTTCATGGCGAGGTTTCTCGTCGGACAAAACCTTCAGCAGCCTTTCTTCAAAGGGCGTGGCATGCCAGCTGACTTTCTGGTCCTGACAACAGGGAAATATCAGACTAGCATAAAAGGTGTCGCTCACAAGTCACACCTAACTGCAAATTTGCAAGGCAAGAGAGCAGCCGCAAGCTGCAAGTATATATACCTCCTTATATTTGGTGGTGGTATTTGGGATGCCGTTGCCGTCCCATGCCTTAGGCAACACAGGAGTAGGGTTGTCGGTTTCCCAGTTCAAACCAAATGCAGGAAAGATAGGCACATCAGAGACGCTCGCCTCATACCATGTCTCCTTCCCAACGTTGCCATCATCAGGGCTGCTGTTGCTCTCGTCATCTGCGGATGATGGCTTCAGCCAATGAGACAGGCTTGTGACTCCATGCTTCCCATATTCTGAACTTTGCTGCGATGACTCCTCACCTTCATCCAGCAGTTGGTTGACATTTTGGCCCTTGGGTTCCTCGGGTGACATCACTTCATTTTGCACTGCACAGTTGTCATAATTTGGGAAGGATACATACTCTGAAGATTCTGTCTCTGTAAGTATAGAACTTGCAAACGTTTGCTGAGCCTTCTCGCTGGAATCTGCGCTCAAATTCCTTCTTTTTGGAGGATTGGATGCTAGCACAGGAGACTCAGCTTTTAGTTCCATCCACTGCATCTTGTTCTCAATGGGTCGCAGAACAGGGTAGATGAACTGTCTGCTAGCCCTCGTACGCTTTCCAGGCTTCGAAGTCTCCTTATAAGCAGTATAGTTAGTTCCAGGAGTCTGAATGTCACCCCTGAGGACCAGAGGGGTTGGGTAAGGTGAATCACTGGAATCAGTGCTTTGATCTCTAACATTCTGACATAAAGGCTTGTCCTCTAAGGATGACTGAGTTTCTGATCCCACCTCAAGAGTACCTTCATCAATGTCCTCCTCATGTCTCGATACTTCATTCTCATCAGAGTTGAGCCTGCATTGAAATACAAAAGGCACCAAATTATAATAATAGTAAACATATTAGTCCACAGGGAACCACTCGTGAAAAGAATGTAAGTGGTTTCTTACAATTCAGATGAGTTTTCTTCAAGTAGCACTGCATCTTTCATCAGCTGTACGTTGGTTGCTGTGTCACCGCACTGTAAGCAAAAAAAAGATATTTAGATGAAGAATTTTAGGACAAGCTTGCAGATGAAAGATTCTTACCTCCTTAGCATCTTCTGAATTGACTTGGATTGAATCTAGTATCTCCGGTGGGGTTTGGGATATTGTGCCACATGATTTGAGATAGTTGGCCTGGTTGTCATGGAATTCCATAAAAGCGCGTTTTAATGAGATTAGCCATTAGCATGTAGTGTATATGGAGTAGTTTTCATGAGGCTTCAAAATACAACAGAATTGCAAAAGCTGAAAGATAATAGTAATTGTGCATATTGACCTGTATACACATAAATAAAGATGGTATTTGATAAACATTTAAAGGTATTTTGGCTATAAAATCATAAGCCGCAAGTTCACAAATCACAACCAGTAGGCAAAATCATCTTAAGATAAAAATACGATTAGATCTCGGGTATCTACCTCACATATATATTGGAACAGGCATTCTCAAAAGGAAATATGTATTGACATGCAACAAACACGTCAAGTCTTATTATATTTTCACAATGCCTCGGCATTCTTTTCTTTAGAAGTTGAAAATTTAATTGACTGTGAACATAGGTGGAGGCACACATGGAAAAATTAGCATATGTTTTTTTTCTCAAAAACACAGGAGAGCTGCGCTTCATTATATTAATACTAAGAAGAAAAAAATTAGCATATGTAAATATCGGGTCGTTTGAATGGTGAGGCAAACACCTCCGGTGGAGGTGGAGCATGCCCTACATTCAGTCTTAAGACGATGGGATTATACTAAAAATAGTGTTTTGATCAGTGTTTCCATATGCATGTCGAGAAAGTAAAAGAAAGATTACAGAACTACATTTGTACTAATTTACACAGGTCACGGTGGCAATTTAACTGTAGCACAATCTAATTCCAGTTTCGAAAAAAAAATCATAAACATTCTCTTTTTTTTTATCGGCAAGCGTTGCCTTCTTGGTGCAGCTCATACGGAGTAATATGAGAAAAATGGTGATCAGCAATCAAGAGTCAAACATGGGTCATAACTTCGGTCCACCTATAGTCATCTACTAGCTAATCCTGAATCACAAATTTCTTTGAACTTTCTGCATGATAATCACCTTGAAGGGAATGCTTGTAGCAGCCATTCTATTTCAGGTGATGTATAGCATGCTGTAACATCATCATAAACCTGAATTGTGCACCTAAAACCTATCGGACAACAATCGGTAACAATAAAGAGATTGTCCGATTCAATTTTCGGCACAGCTCGCCTCCAGTAAGGCCTAAACTCAATTACTCAAATACAATTTTACACAGCTAGTAACAAACACATGAGAACACTGGTTAGTACCTCTCTCCGAAGCTCCTCGTCGACTCCGTGGCCATTTGCCGCCTCCGCATCCCGCTTTCCAGTCGCTTCATCAAACTCTAAAAGGACAATATCGCACAATAAAACCAATAATTTCCTAACAGTCCTCAAAACTAATTGGAACACCAAAATTTGGCATGGCTCTCAAATATCAAACGTACTTTTCTCGTCGTTCAGGAAGGCGTCCCCCAGGCGGCTCTCCCTCACGAGCGGGTCCTGATCAAAGCAAACAGGCAAACCGAATCACATCTCGCCGCTAACACCCGCACCAGATCCAAACCGGAAGAAAAATTTGAGAGACGCGAGGAATCGAGGAGGTAGCAGGTGGATTTGCTCACGCGGAGATCGCCGGACGGATTGGAGCCGCCACGGAAGCAGGAGAGGAAGCAGCCCATGACGATGCCGGAGGATACAAAGAAACCCAACAGTCCCCGCCGCCGCCGCCGCTGAGGGTTTGTGGTAGGTAGGGTTTAGGGATCGGGGGCGCGGAGGAACGGAAATGGAAAGAGGAGAGGAGGGTTGGAGGTGGCGAGGGAGGGGAGACGGTGGCGGAGGCAGGCAGGCAGCGGGATTTGAATTGAGGCGGAGGGCGAAGAGGGGAAGCGAACGGGAAGATCCGGCCTGGTCTGGGCCTTGTGGGCCTCAACAGATTAAACGGATGTACTTCGTGGGCCTAGTCCGGGAACGCGGTCCGTTAGCAATTCCCACGGGTCTTGAGGTTTGGCCCGCGTCTGAACAAGGGTATCGGAGCCGGCAGAGTATTTTTCTATTTATTATTAACCGCACAGGAGTGAGAATTGTGAACTGACATCCTTCGCCTTTTAAATCCAGGGTATAAAGTTTTAGTGTGTCACATCAGGTGTCACATGGAGATATTGCATGGAGTGTTTGGATACTAATAAAAAATAAATTACAGAATCTGTCAGTAATCCGTAAGACGAATTTATTAAGCCTAATTAATTCATCATTAGCACGTGTATTACTATAGCACCGCGTTGTCAAATTATGGACTAATTAGGTTTAAAAGATTTGTCACACAAATTAGTCGTAAACTGTGTAATTAGTTATTTTTTTTAGTCTATATTTAATACTCTATGTATATGTCAAATATTCGATGAGATAGAAAGTAAACTTTACGGGAGGGAGTAAGCAATGCCTTAGTCCCATGTTGCTGCCTCTGCACAGCTAAAGCAGAGGCTAGTGTGTTTTTATTATCAGTCGTCACTCTAAGCAGCATAGGATTATTTTTGGAGGGTGCTCTCTCTTGAAAGAAAGTGCCCAACAATTTAAATCTAAATATTTTTATCATTTGAGTCATAGAGATAGAAATTCATAAAAGAAAATTTGGATGGTGGAGTGCCCAACAATTTGTCTAAATGTATTTCTTTGCATCTGACTCATAACACATAAATAATGATTGCAAGAGAGTGTTCAAAGTCCTTATAATACCGTACTACATGTCAAGCTTGTTTTGTACATCTGGCCAAGCTCCATACGGTTCTATTTTGTTTGCTTCTTGCAACCGTTTTCATAGTGTTGATGATCAATTTGGCCGCTGCGATGCGATGTGGTTTGTGGCACTCGCGGATGTGCATGGTGACTCAGATTACGTGCGCAAAGCGTGCAGAGTTTTGCAAGGACGAGACGTTAAGGCTCTGGCCGAGCAGAGAGACGGTCAAACATGGAAGTACGGAGCTGTGCAGCATGTGGCACACTTGCGCACAGATCGGATGCATACGCATGGAGTCTGAACCATCCGTCGCTTATCCAGATCGAGCAACGCAAACATTTTGGACCCCCACGTGTACAGCAGTAGCATCACATACTATGTACAGCAGTAGCATCACATACTACAACTGCTTCAGGCATGTTCCTTTGTTTACTTATGGTACTTGACATGTTTATTGTTGCCTGGTAAAGAAGGGATTTCATTTCACAAGCCATATGTTCCGAGCAAGCATGACAGCTCCATCCAGATGAGTGGAACACCTTCAGATTTGTGTCCAAAAGGCCGTTGAAACTACAAATTCAGTTCCAAGTGATAGAGATTGATCGATGGGCGTAAAGCAACTACCCAATCTTTTCTACCGCAAGCACCCATGAATTTCCAAAGATTTCTCAAATTTTCCTACCATTCACCGCCTCAAAAGCTACCCCGTCTTCATCGGAAAGTCATAAACACCTCAAGTGCTCTCACCATAACCATAGCTCTCATAGTTGCCTAATGCTCATATACACAAGGATCACTCTTATATATGTGTCGCTCATGCCAATTCATGGCCCTATCACGCTGCATCTCTCACTTATTCTCGCTTTCTTCTCTACTTGAGCTCTATATCCCCTCCAATGAAGTCATAGTCAAAAGCCACTGGAATAGCCCCCTTTGGGGGTGGGGGCGTCTATTGCCCTAACCGAGAGAGGGAGAGTCGCTACCAATTGTTGGGAAAAAATGCTACACGGTCACTTGATAAAATAGTGTGTTTAGATAGTCCGCATGTTCTGATTAGGTAGCCCTATAGTGTCCTTTGCCCTGATGGGACCACAACACAAGCGACTCTCTTACGAGAGGAGAGTGATGTTGCATGGTCTTGCATCGTAGAAATAGCATGATACAGCGTTACTACAGTAGTACCACAGTATTCTGTAGGTAGGATAGAGCTTCTACAGTGTCATTGTAGTGACACTACATTTGCTAAAGGACACTATTGTGGTTGTCCATCCCCTCGCGGTGTCCACCGTAGTGTAAGGATGGAACGTCGCATCGCTTGTGTTATCGCACATGGTTTTGACTTGCACTACTACAGAATATTTATCCGTGTCGGGCGTTTTGCGTTTTCCGCGGCGGGCAAACCGGTCCGCCGGCGTCGAAAGGCCACGGTAAATCGTGGCTTCCCACGGCGGACAGCTTTGCCCGCCGCGGTTATTCGATTTACCGCGGCGGCCACATAAGAACGCCCGCCGCGGTTATTCGATTTACCGCGGCGGCCACATAAGAACGCCCGCCGCGGCAAATCGTTCAGGAAAAACAAAAAAAAAACAAAAAAAGCCCACACGGGCTTGGATCCGGGCCGCACTGAACCTAGATCCCGCCGCCGCCGTCGATTGGATCCGCCGCAGCTCCAACCCGCCGCACCGCCGGAGGGAGAGGAAGGGCCAGGGTGGGCGCCACGCCCACCGGATCTGCACCGCCGTCGATTGGGTGGGAGGGAGACGACGCCCCGCCGTGGATCCGCCACGCCGCTGCTCGCCACCGTGTGCGGAGGAGCACCTGTCACCCGCTGCTCGCCACCGTCGTCGGGGATCTACAAGGGTGCGAGTGTGAGAGGGACAAGATCCACCATTGATCTGAGAGAGAAGAAAGAGGGCTCCACACCTTGCGCCGGATCCGCCGCTGCCGTCGGGGCCTCCACCGCCGGCCGAAGGAGGGAGAGGAAGGGGCGCCGTCGGGGCCTCCACCGTCGCCGTCGGGGCGGCCTGACCTGGAGCGCATGGGGAGGAAGAGAGTGGGGAGGAAGAGAGGCCGACTGCGCCTAAGTATACCTATATATATACGTGTAGGGCTTTTCCGTGGCGGGCTTTCAACGTTGTCCGCCACGGTAATTTGATTTACCGTGGCGGACACCTTACGATGTCCCCCACGGTAAATAGGGTATTTACCGCGGCGGGCATCTTAATATGTCCGCCACGGTAAATCGATTTACCGTGGCGGACACCTTACGATGTCCGCCACGGTAAATAGGGTATTTACCGTGGCGGACATATTAAGATGCCCGCCACGGTAAATCGATTTACCGTGGCGAGCAAAAGTGACCGCTGCGGTAAATAAAAAATGCCCGCCGCGGTAAATCGTGGGATTTACCGCAGCGGGCAAAAATAGGTGCCCGCCACGGAGTGCAAAAGTGCAACGCTGCGCATATTCGTTTGTGTAGTAGTGTTGCACGTACGCCTACAGTCTTGGGGAGCAGCATGCATCCTCGCCTATGTTGAGTCCTAGTTGGGTCCTAGTAAAGATACCCGAGTTATAGATACTTGTTAATAAGTATTATTGGCTTAATCATGGAATATATTTTAATAAACCTATTTAGATATACAATGTTGATATTATTTTTCTCTAAACCTAGTAAAATTTGAGATTGGTTGACTTATCAGAAGGTGAGATTTACATTTTTTTTCATTTATTAGGACGACGGGTAAGATAATGTAAATGAGCTATTTATTTGGGCATTTTTCTTCCAAATCCTTTTGGAGGCTAAACTATTACTCCATCTGTTTCAAATTATATGGAGTTTTGATTTTTATGGATATGTTGCTTTGATCGTATATCTAGACGGTGTACATCTAAGTGCATAGTAAAAGTTATGTGTCTAAGAAAGTCAAAATATCTTATAATTTAGATTGGAGGGAGTATTTTTTTATAGTTTTTATTTAAATATTCCTTTTACTAATTATGTTTCTTACATGAACTCTTTAATTTGGCATTTCTCATTACAACATCGTATGGAAAATAACTTACTATAGATTTACCTTTAACTTATTATCCTGAAATTACCACACAAAATAACTGATATTTTCGTTTTGTCCTAACACAAACCATTCTAAGTTTTACTAAGTTATAAAAACACTAAGATCTCAAATAACTATTATTAAATTTATCATGAAATGTATTTTCGTATCATACCTATGATCTATAAATGTTGATTGTAGCAGACCGGGATTTCCAAACTAGAAATTCCGATCCTTTTGCCCCTCTGTGATAGTCCCAGAATACCTCAGCTATCACGGACGTCCATATTACAGATGATTACAGAGTCATGCAACATCAGAGTGCACAAATAAATATATTATAATATTTTGGTTACAACTAACAACAAACAAAATACCGTTATTCTATCATGGAAGCGAAGCTTGGCGATCTCCCATCCCAAGACATCCTTGAGTGTAGAACGAAACCAACTACCAATCTCAACATCACTGTAAGTCAAGAAATCTGTACACCGCCAGATGTGTACAGGCCATGGTTAGCACCAATGAGCTTTAGTGGAAAGTAGAAAATAAAGGGATTTGGCGATCCTAATAGTTTGGTTGTGGTTTGCATCCTTAGCGCATGCAGAAAGCATCAAAAGTAGTAATAAATCTTCTCAAATCCCAAACCACAATCTCATTCTCACAATCCACTCGTCGTCATCACAAGTCACCACTCATCATCATCATCACAAGTCATTACTCAACATCCCTCACAACACCCTCAGTCTCTCAGTCTAGTCGACGAGGCAGCCTCCGCATGCCCCTTGTCTAATCTACCTCAAGCTGTACCTTAGCTTTAGGGGGAGAAAAGCAAAGCATAAGAGAAGCTAGTGAGCTAAACCCTACACACAGGTAAGTGGTCATATCCGAGACCGAGCTATACGTATAGATTTTCCTCCACATGAACACCGTCGACGTATCACCGTCAAACGATGAACACCGCCACCACAAACTAGGCCGACTAACATCAGTCCTGCCCACCAGCCGAAGCGAAATTATATAGATGCCACTATATAAGCTAGGATTGTGTCGTTGAGGTAGCACGGAGTAACCCCCGCCCTCCTAACACTAATTGCATAGGGCCACAGACTGCATGCCTACTATCTCCCACAGAGACTGATGGTCACCTACACTACTTTGGGCAACGGGCAGCACCCATGTAAGCATGTGGTGTGCACGGAAGTAACCCATGATTTATGGTTGCAACTTACTTAGTCCTTAGGTTGGCCAGAGCGAGCACCTTCCACCAATCCGTGTGCCCTCAGAGCACTAGACTCACCCCACAGAGGTGGTCTAACCGTCACAACCCCAAACGCCTTATCCCAAAGTCCCTTAAGGACTACCATCCCCTCAGGATTCTGTGTTCTCGCCATAGGAACTACCCTTGGTGCACTCTGTACACCACAACAACCTCTCGCTCTAGCTAGTACCTCCAAGAATCAGGTCAAGGGCAAGGAAGTATCTCCAGAACTCCTCACATCACCACCACCCACTCGGGATTCACTGCTCCCATCGCGTATCAAACCATATACCTCATGGGGGTGCCTCGCGGCTAAAACCCCATCCACCATCCACATCATCCAACATCCATCACACATCACATAACAAGGAATATATGTAATTATGATGGAGTAAATGCAAGCAAGTAGACATGCATATATGTAAGTGCGAGCGTGGAGCTAGATATTCAGGGTGAAGTGATTTCAATCAAGGCAATCAAGGCTCAGGCAATAGCATGAATCATATATTCTAGCAAAGGAACAAATATAAAGCACTAGCAGTTCTACTTTGCAATGCCTAATAGGATTCTCTAAGAAAAAGGTGTTGCCATGACACCTGCGATGTCGAGGTAGTAGTGGTACAAGTCTCTGTCAGTCGATGTAGTCGATCGGCGTGGGCCTCCACCCCCCAAGGTTAGCTCCACTCCACGGGTCCTCCTCTAGAGCTGACGCACGTCCAACCAGTAACCCTATAAACTATAGATTATCACAAAGAGCCAGAAGAATGAAGAAGAAGAAAATTCACTCATACATGGTTGTGAACCTATGGTTGCGATAGTGCGTGGCTAGGCCTCACATAAGCGACAGTGGATGGCGTTGGTGTGTTATAGCTGCGCAACGCGGGTTGTGTCAAGTTGTTTGATCGTATGATGATAATAGGCTCATGCCATGTCATCCGAGGTGTGAGTGCCATGGAAGGATGTGGCAGGTGTGTGTAGGTGTCGTGTCTACAAGTGTTGTTAGCACATGGTCGATGAGTTCCTGATGGGCTTGCAAACGATAGGTTGCTTGATGCAGGTAGGGCTTATTGCCCGCAGTGGCATCTACGTCATCGTAGCCATTCGGTGGGGTTCGATTCAAGGCTTGCCAAAGATGAGTAGGGGTTGG
Organism: Miscanthus floridulus; assembly: GCF_019320115.1. Lineage (NCBI taxonomy): Eukaryota > Viridiplantae > Streptophyta > Magnoliopsida > Poales > Poaceae > Miscanthus > Miscanthus floridulus. Next base: position 20,826,414 of record NC_089586.1, on the reverse strand, counting down.
TCACGACGCCCGGGTTGGCTTCACAGCTCTAGCAAGGTGACAACAGTGAAAGTCTTGGCCCATGCTGGACAGCGGTGAGGTGAGGCTGCTGGTGGAGCAGCAACTTTCCTTGGCTAGCTGGAGCATTCAACAGCTAGGTTTGGCCAGTGATTGTTTGCTGCAGGTGGCCGATCATGGCTATAGGCTCATGGTCGGTGCAGGGGACAATGAGGTCGATGGTAGGGTAAGGCCGAGGCTCAGGTAGGTGGCTTGGGGGTCGAAGACGAGCAGGTCTGATGGTACAGGTTGTGGCCAAGGCGAGGGTCTCGAGGGTGAGGGCTGCGACTGCGAGGCCACGTCGATGTGGTGACATGACGATGCCGGAGGCAAGGTCGCTGGCTGGTGTGGCTATGCTTGAGGCAGTGGCAAGGCAGAGACTAGGCCATTACCGTGCATGTGAACTGTGGTGATGAATGTTAAGCCACGACGACGTCGTCGCGCCCATGGCCCATGCCGTGCAAGAGATTTGGCAAGTTCATGGTGAAGAAGGGATGCCATGCTAGAATGAAGAAGTCTTCATCCAAGAACAAGGAAGAGTCAAGAAGGTGCTTTAAGTGTGGAAGCAAGGATCATCTTGTTGCTCAGTGCCCATACAATAGCGACATTGATGATGATGACAAGAAGAGCAAGAAGAAAGACAAGAAGGAGGAGGACAAGATGACCTTCAAGAAAAAGAAGAAGGGTGGTTCGTATGTGGTCACTTGGGATAGTGATGCTTCCTCAAGTGATGATGATGATAGTGATGATGACAAGACCACCAAGAAGAAGGCTCTTGAAAGCATTGCCATTAATGAGAAGCCTTCTCTCTTTGACACTCCATCATGATTTATGGCTAAGGCCACTAAGGTACAATCTGATGATGAGTGTGATGATGAGGAACATGATAAAAATGAAACTGATAGTGATGATGATGATGAACCTACTAAAGATAAACTACTTGACATGTTAGATGATGCTAAGGAATATTTTGACATTAAGAGAAAGGAATATAAAAGCTTGCATAAGGAACTAAAAGCCCTTAAGCAAGCCTTTGATGAGCTCAATGCATCTCATAAGAGGCTAGAGGAAGCCCATGAGAAGCTTGGCAAGGTTCATAAAAAGCTTGAGAAAGCTCATTTCTCTCTACTTAATGAGGAAAATGAGAAGGATCATGTTATAACATGTGACAAAGGCTTAACTTATGATATAATTGATGAATCATTATATAAGCCTATCATTGTTGCTCTTACTAACCCTTCTTGTAGCATATCCACTTCTAGCTCATCTAGTGGTGATGGTTTCACTTGTGATGCCTCACTAATGGTTGAGAATGCGACACTCAAGGAGGTAAAAGAGCTCAATCACACCTTGGCTAAGGCCTATGATGGTGAGAACCATTTGCTTATATGCTTGCATAGCCAAAGAGCTTCTCTCTATAAAGAGGGATTGGGCTATACTCCCAAGAAAGGCAAGGCGACCTTTGCTCCTCACAAGACTAGTTTTATAAAGAACAATGGTCTATTTTCCACTAGTTGCAAGCAAGTTGGTCATGTAGAGCAAAAGTGCATGAAAAAGAGGCCTCAAGCCAATGCATCCTCTATTAAGCTTGATTCCTTCTATGTGTTTACTAAGGGTACAAAATGGTGTGAAGGCTAAGTTCATTGGTGCACCATGGATGGGCTCAAAGATGAAAGCTATTTGGGTGCTAAAGAGCTTGGTTACTAACCTTTAAGGACCCAAGTAAGTTTGGGTATCTAAAAAGAATTGATCCTCTTTTGTAGGTCAATTACAAAGTCGGAAGAAGGCATTGGGTTTTTTATAGTGGGTGCACTCAACATATGACCAGTGATGCAAAAATGTTCAACTCAATCAACACCATGAAAAAGTAAGTAACTTGTATTTGATTTATTATGTGTCCTTTACAATAGCCGGGGTCCAATATTTATACCCGGAGCCTAAGCTTGAATCCTACTTGAGTACGACTCATTATAATCTTCAGTATAAAAGAAAACATTCCTATATTAAGATAACTTGGGCCCTAATCTTTCCCTTTTTGTAGAGTCCGATATGTAGTTTTCCGATGCCAACTGTAGCTCATCATCGTTATCTGCTGACGTCATTCAAAGAGAGCCAATTCTAGTATCGCATCTGAATCAGCTGATATCGATCCTCAAGCAATCGATTCCTTGATTGACACAATCTTGGAAGTCTTCGAGTTCCCACGTTCTTCTCCCAAATTTTGGTGTAAACACATGCCCCCCAATTTTGGGATAAAAATAATTTTATTCCAAAATTTCTGTTTATCTGTTCACCACGCCGCAACCATTCTGTTCCAAGATATACGCATTACTCCTGACTTCCCGGCCTGAGTCTTATATAATATCCCAATAGTATCTTTTCCAATTCACTCAGCCTATTTGCTTTCCCCTCCTTTATCGAGCAAATCTTAATAGCTGACGCCGCCTCCACCAAGGCCTCAAACCTAACAAATCTTTTGCCCTATCAAGCCTTCATTCAAGCGGTCTTCCTTAGATTCAAATCTATCTCGACTGCAATGGCGACCAGCGACCACGTCCCTGAGGTATGCTTTCAAGTTCCTATTTTCAAAGCATTGGTCGCTACCCTACATCTCCTTTGTTCTCAAATTTATTTCATCTGATTTCTAGGAAACGAGGAACGAAATCTTGATTCCATCAGCTGTTCAGGTAAACAATTTGTTTTTTCCTCAAAATGATATTCAACTTCTGATCCTCTTTCTTCACAGTTATCAACCATGGCATCCCAATTAGCTCTAGGTGCGGAACTGTTGTCTTAGGCATTCAAGTCAGCATCAACTAAATTTTCATCGGTCGATCCTCAACAGAAGCTGATTTTGATTGAAACAACTAATGCTTTCAAGACAGCAGAAGATGTAAGTCCTTCCATTTCACCCCTTAATGTTGCCAAGGCATTTTCTTTAACTTCTTGATTTATTCAGTTTTCATCCTCCATCTGACTTCTTACCATGTCAGATACTTCCTGAGAAAACATCTATGCAAGAGCAGGAGTCTGACAGTCTCCTCATCGAAGATGATCCTGCTGTTGCTGATATCCAAATTGTCGATCTCCTAGTCTAGCACACAACTGATGGTAAAAAAGTCATATGCCTAGCTTATTTCTCTACAAAAAATTTCTCCTGATGTTTGCAGATGTCAATGTTGAGAGTTCAGAGCACATTCAACCAGATATTATTGGTGCATCATCAGCTGCTCCTTCTCTTGAAATAGAGATTACCATAGAAAAGGTACCGTATCCACTTTCACCGTTCATTTTATTATAAACCGATCCAAACCTCCTAATCAAGATTTTCTTATATATAGGCACTCAATCTTTTAGCTCTGAGCTACTCTTTCAATCTTGAGGAGTATCTAGATAAAGATGAGATCAACTCATCAGCTGCCTCCTCTAAGGAAGCTTTGTCAAACAAGACCAGTAATCGGCTAAGGGATGCACTGCCAATGTTTGAGAAGAATATAGCCGATTTGGTCTAAGATGCTAATTCAATGCAAAGAGTCTTCTTGGCTATTAAGGATAATCCATCCCCAGTTCTTTCTAGAGTCTTGTCACATTTATCCATTATTGAAGATCAAGTCTCAAAGGTGAAAAAGGCCTAGAGGAACCTATCCAACTATGAAACCTTATTGGCCAAGGGGAACTCCAACAAGCAAGAGGCTAAAGAGCTGACACATCTGATTGATCATTTGAAGAACTCCTCCCTTAGGATCGACCTATAGTTGTCTCAACTAGAAATCAAGCGTGCAGAACTCAAGAAGGAGCTAGAAAATGTGAAGGCTGCCATCGATCGTCATAAGTCCACCCTGGCTCAAATACCCGATGCCATCAGACAAAAGAAATAGGAACTGCTAGCCAAAATCAGAGAAGGCAGAGCCATCTAAAGTAGCCTCAAGAACATTCCTGGATCAGCCAAAGAAGATAAGCAACAAATCATAGAAGTTGATGCTATTCGGCTAGAAGCGTTGAAAGCAATCCAGGATGTTCTAGACTTGTAATTCGTGTACCAACATATATCTCGTGTAGAATCAATGGTAACCATACTCTCTGTCGCCTAATTGTACTTGTTGTTTTGGCTAAAGAGCCGATTTAAAAATAGTCGATTCTAGACTTCCAACCTTAATCCAATTAAGTCTGAAAATACAACCTTTATAAGAGAACCCCTTGATCTTCTGTCCTTAGTCACCCAGCGTCGTATTCTCTTTGGTATTAGTGAAGTGGCGCTTCGCCTTCTATTAATTGCGATTACCTTTAGCACATCCCGAGGCATCCACCTCTTCGCTCTGTGGCTTCAAATATCAGTCGAGGTCTGCAGTCTCGAACACATCTATATTCGCAACCATTCCTGTTCCTTTGCACTTCTCCACCCTCGCAAAACTCTATAGCGGCCTTCTTCCCTTTCCAGTAGATCCAATCAACTCAATGGCCGATGAGGACAACCGAGGCAAGCGTGCAGCGGGGGAGATTCCAGAGGAGAATATGCCAGTGAACCAGCGTCTTCGACACTTAAGGTGAGATTGAAATCTTCTGTTCATGATGATGAACTATTCTGACTTGCCCAAAGGTTTATTTTGAATGATAGTCTTTGTCCTCTTCCTAGGGTCGGCGAGCCCTCTGATGCTACATCTTCTGCGCTGGCCTCGTCGTTGGATTCTTTTGACTCCTATGACAACGACGACGATTGGTGTTTCCTCCAAGAGTGGAGGTCGGCCCTAGACTGTTATTTCGAGGCAACTCGGGAAAACGGCTAGCTTGAGATCCATCTTGGTGTTTCCCAACCTGCCCTTCATGCTACTGAAGAGGAGGCCAGTGCCGTTTGGGCATGGCTGGCCGAGTCTGACACCATGGTGGTGGGTAAGATGAATTCCAGGAACGCTCTATCTCGATTTCCATTGTCTTTTATGTTGATAACTTTTCTGTTTCTATGATCGTCAGCCCTGACATTGCAGTTGGAGTCCCTTCAACTGGTGGCGAATGCGGTCATGGATGCCGTCAATGCTCGAGGCCTCCTCATTAGTGCCCGCCTCCATGACATCCCGGCCCACGTCTAGGAGATCGCTCTCCATGGTGTTCATCATGGCGCATCAGTGGCACTAGCCATGGCGCAAGTCTAGACTGGGTACGAGCTCCACGCCATGCAGACTGGCTTCTTGATGGGTGACGGCCCCGAGGAGCATGAAGATCTGATCCAAGAATTGGTCATCGCAGCTAAAACCATTGTGGACATCACATCCGCTTAGGATGTGGTGAACAAGGTTTTCAATTAGTTTGTATTTAACTAATGAATGAAATCTTTCTGCTCTTCTATAATCGTGTCTTAGTGCAATTCCTTTGTATATGTCATGATTGTCTTTGTTTTTGCTTTTGCTCTATAGGCGATACATATCATATCGGCTCTTTTATCTTTGGGTTTATTTTGGACTAAAGGCGATATCTCTCTGGTACCGGCTATTAGAGCTGAATCGGCTGTCAAGTGTTGATCAAACACTAGGACAATATCCCTTCAAACATTTTTCATCGATCGTTATTGATAGGTTGCACCAGAACTTCTCAGACCAAAGATTAAATAGTCAATCGATCTAAGCCAAGTATCTCATCAAGCAGGACAACCTCTAAAAATTTATCAACTTTGGCTTGTACTCAGGATCCGATTTAGCACTTACATACAGCGGTCTAGGCTTATCTTCATGACCAATGTTTATTTCCCTTAATTCACCGTTTGACCCGAAGCCATGATTATCCATTAAAACAAACTCTCAGGGTCGATTGCTTGGATCAGCTGTTGGCTTTCATTACTAATCTTAATGAAGCCTCAATCCCACAACTTGCCAGAAAAGCATTCGAAGTCTTCTAGCTCCCAAAATACTGGATCGGCTATTGCGATACTCACATACTCATCAGTGCGAACTAGCTCAATATCATCTCCATGCCATTGAATCAAACACTAATGCATGGTTGATGGCACACAACAGTTTGCATGAATCCAATCATGACCAAGGAGTAAACTATATGACCTTTTTCCATCGATGATGAAGAACATGGTGAGCAGAGTCTTACTCCTGATTGTCAATTCGACGTTCATTGCCCCCCTGGGTCTTAGAAGTATTACCCCCAAAATCTTTAAGAATCATGTCGGTCTCAATCAAATCTCTCAGTCCCTTGCCAAGTTTACCAAAAGTGGTGTAAGGCATAAGATTGACAGAAGCACCTCTATCCACCAACATCTTGTTCATTGGCTTCCCATCAACAAAACCTCTTACATATAAAGCCTTTAAGTGCCGATGCTTGACTGGTTTATCAAATATAGCCTACTGTATAACTGTCAACTTGGCAACTATTTCTTCATACTCCGATTCATCAAAATCTAAATAAACTTCTTGATCCATTGGAGCTCTGAATTCTAACGACAACAAAAAAAGCCATTTAAATATTAGCTGATGACTGCCTTCTACCGGCTGTTTGCTTAGCACGCCACACTTGAGGTCTACCAAATGCTTGAGCCTATTCCAGTTCTCTGTTCCTTAGCCTTTGCACTATTCTTTTTTGGCTTCTTGTTAGACCTCCTGGACACCATTGGCCTTCCTGTCAAACATATTCTTCCTTATTACTTTTTTCTTCATAATCAGCCCAGTTTTGATCAACAACTCATTTTCCAAGCCAATCATGAACACTTCTATTTTAAGCGTCGATCCATGTTATTATGATGATACACATCTTGAGCATGGATAGATCGGCGGTTGGCTTGAGATTGCCTAAACTCCTAATATTGTTCGCTGTACTCTGGACAGTTATTTCTAGTAGCCAATTTTAAACCTTCATTCCAGCAATGTCTGAAGAAAGGACAATTCCAATGTGATTCAGCTTGCTTTCTTTCATACTTCTCTTTTTCCTATTGACGCTAGTATTCTTGCTCTTCTAACCAACGCTGATAATCCTTTTCCTTCCGCCGCTGCCATTTATTTAACAAAATTCAAGATGTAACACGCGGCTTTGTTGTCCCATCCTTTGACATTTCTCCCTGCTCATATCGGCTCTTTTGTTGGTCACGATGCCTTCTAATTTCTCTATATGCATCAGCCGATATTTGCATCTCAGGATCAACTATTCTAGTTTCTCTTGATCTGGTTGATGTTAGGACCTTAGTCTTCCCTTTGAGAAGCCTAGCATCGACCATGTTCTGATCTCCTAGGAAAGGATTATCATCAACTTTCATCTTCCAAGGCGTATCAAATTTGAGTCTTCCTTGCTGAATAGCCCTCTGTATATGCTGCCGAAAAACTCTACATTCATTAGTAGAATGAGATGTAGCATTATGAAACTTATATAACTTCTTATTCTTCAACTGATCATGGGGCAACATGACATGATTATCGGGCAACTTGATCTGTCCTTTCTCTAGCAAGAAATCAAAGAGCTTATCTGATTTGGTGACATCGAAGTCATAGCTCTCTTTGACTATTTTTCCCTAAGGATTTGGCACCATTACTGTCTTCTTACCCTAATTCCATTCAGCCATGACAACTTCTTCTTCCTCATCATCCTCATAGCAGTCATCGACTAAATATGGATTATAGGCTTTGGGCATTGTGGTACTTTTCTAGAATCAGGTATCTCTGCGCATATTGCTATTGAGCGCTGCCACTCGTTGAGCCAATTAACCCAAGTTGTCAAATTCTTGTCCCAACAACTTCTCTCTCCATGTTGGCAACATTTCTTGAATGGCCAAAGCAGCTACCTGATCATCAATTAAGTTTAGTGAGAAGCATAAATTTTTTGTCTCTTAGAATCTCTGAAGAAACTCGGTGCCCAATTCATTAATTCTCTATCTTATAGTTGTCAAATCGGTAATCTTCTTTTCTCCTATCCTAGTGTAAAAATATGTATGAAACTTCTCTAGGTCAGCCCAATTGGTAATGGAGTTAACTGGCAGTGATGAGAACCAAGTGAAGGCTAGCCTTGACAGGGACAAGAAGAAGAAACGAACTCGATGGGCCTCTTCAATGGATGCTTTGCCCAACTGTGTAAGATACCGACTGACATGTTCTATTGTGCTTGTGCTGTCTTGGCCAGTGAACTGAGCAAACTCTAGAAGCCTATAATTTGTAGAAAGAGTGACCAAATCATACCATTCTGGATATGGGTGTTTGTACGAGAAGGTCTACCCTTTCGGCTTTAAATTGAACTAATTCTTCATAATCTCGGTTACTCTCAGCAACAACTTATCAGCATTTGAATTTGGATTTCTCTACACCTGCTGACCTGCTTGTGTATTAAAATTCATGGTACCTTGGTACCCTGGATTTGGAATCATGTGAAGAGTATTATAATCTATGCCATAATGATATCATTATGGAATCTCTATCTACTGGGTCCTTTGCTGGTTTGCTGCTTGAAGTCTCTGGTTATAGACGTTAGGATCTACATATCTATGGATCCTTTGAATTGATGGCTGTCAACGAAATATGGTCGGCAGTCTACCTAGGGGTATGCCCAAGGTAGTAGATTGTTGGCAGACAGATGTGCAAGCTACAAATAAGATGGTGACGCAAGATAGACACGAGGTTTTATCCAGGTTCGGCCGCTGTGAAGGCATAATACCTACGTCCTGCGTCTAATTGTATTATTGTATGTCAATGAGAGATGTTTTTTAGAGGGGTCCCCTGCCCGCCTTATATAATTCGGAGGGCAGGGTTACAGATCTAGAAACTAATCCTAACTAGTTACAATTGTCATAGGTGGCCGGATAAGGATTCCTATTCTAACTGACTAGGATCTTGCTTGATCTCCAAATCTACCTTGATTCCTTACGCGGAACTCCGAACAGATTGGCTGGGCCACACGTCGTCTTCTAACAGGCTAGGCCCTCTGGTCTAGGCTGGCCTAGGCCTAGCTATAAGGGTATATGGGTTAATACCCCCACAGCTAGTCCCCGAGCGCCATGTATTATGCTGTGACACGCCGTTCGATCTCCTTCGGCTAATGCAATCCATCTTCATGTCATCTCCAACTGGTTGAAACATTGACCAATCGAATGTGCCAGTACTCTGGTCAAAACAGAGAGTAGTAGACCATGATTATAGTCGAAGATTTCGATTGTCCGAAGAATGCATGGTGCTCTAAAGAAAAAAGAAAAAAGATTTCTTTCCTTATCAAGTGTGCCCACTTATATTTCTGAAAAGAAATGTAAGTGACCCTTGGACAATAGTAGTTCTAGCCAACATTCAGAGCATAGGGGTCGATAAAATAAACACATTCACCACAAGGTGAAGTGTGCCCACTTAGTCCCCGAGCCTGGTAGTAGGTGACGTAGGCACGTGGTGCCAGGGTCTAAAAAGAATTCCTAGTTAAATTGAGAATCCAATCGTCGTATAGGCGATACGAGATGCACCGGTAGGTGCATCGTACCAATGTAGTCCCCGAGCTTGCTGGAAGGCAAGGTATGAGCCTTGTAGCAAGGTCTAAATAAATGCCTCTCAACTGTATGTGAGTATAAATCACATGTAGCCGTGGAGAGCGATCTCCAAGCAATGTTCGGAGAGTGGTCGGGGTAGTCCCCGAGCAAGATAGTGGTTTGGACAGTCATCGAGCATGAGAGTAGTCGAAACAATCCCCGAGCACGATAGTGGTCTGGATAGTCCCCGAGCATGATGTTGGTCTAGACAGTCCCCGAGCACGATGGTGGTCTGGACAGTCCCCGAGCACGATGGTGGTCTGGACAGTCCCTGAGCACGATGTGGTCTGGGCAGTCCCCGAGCACAATATGGTCTGGACAGTCCCCAAGCACGAGAAGTGTGGTGAAAAACCATATGCCACTTGTGCTATTATCTTTTGTATTTATGTAATTACTTGCCCTGTTAAGTCCAATCTAACATGTCTGGTCAAAAAAGTAGACAGGATAGCACGTCATACTGCCTTCTTGTCTTTTCAAGCAAATAGTTGCGTGGCACCTATAAGTAGGTGCGTCAGCATGGCCCCCCTCACACTGGTAACGAAGAGGCACATACACTGATAATGAAGAGGCGCATATATTGGCGTAGATCTCGAGGCTATGAAAACAACCATCTGCGGTGCGTGCGCACATCTCCCAAGAATCTCGGGCAGACAAAACGGCGAGGTCTCTTGGTTAAATATAGTATAGAATTGGAAGTTACTTTTTATTGAACCCCATTACCATTCGCAGCCGCAGCCTTCTTCTTCCTCTTGCCAACCCTAATACCTCTGAAATCACCACCAATCAATCCTCCATAGTTTCCTCATTCATCAGCAAGGCCAGATCCATGGCAAAAAGTGACGCACAGAAGAAAGCAGGAGTCATGGCAAAGGAGTGGTGGAAATCGAGAAGCAACGAGTAGACCATTGAAGACCTCGTCGCCATGGGAGTACTCCACAACAAGGAGCTCGTAGGATGGCATGCACCGGGGGGCGAAGGGTACCCCGATCCACAACCAGATGAGATCGTGGTGTTTGAAGACTTCTTTAAGCGGGGATTTGGGGTTCCGGTACATCCTTTCCTTCAGGGCCTCTGTCTGTACTACAAGATTGGGATTTGCAATCTGTATCCCAACTCGATTCTGCTTGTCTCCACCTTCATTCATCTTTGCGAAGCATATGGTGGCTTCTAGCCCCATTTTGACTTCTTTCGCCATCTTTTCTATCTGCGAAAGAAAGGAAGCGGCGGCTCGAAGATAGCTAGAGGTGTGTACCTCAACCTCTGTGATGGGATGAAGGCCCAGTACCTACACTGCCCATGGAACACGTCGCTTGATGACTGGTACAAGAAGTGGTTCTACATCCACAAAGAGCCAAACACGATCACACTATGCGATGTGGGGTTCATTCCGGAGAAGAGGACTAGCTGGTCGGAGAAGCCTGAGCACCTGGAACAGATTCTAGAAATACTTGGGATGATCCCATGGAAGAAACTGGACGGTCCGAGCGTGGTCGGGAGCTTCATCAGCTGAAGGATCTAGCCCTGCCAGAGGAGGGTACATCCCAACTACGAGTACCAAGGTAGCACAGACCCAATGAGAACGAGGCAGGAGGCACTTGACAAGATCGAAGTCAGAGATAGAATTGGAGAGCTATTTAACTTAGCTAATCCAAATTATGTTAGATTGAGCAACATCGAGCACGCTTTCAAGCTCGCCCAACCTCCCCTAAAGGTAACTCATCTTGCCTTGTACCCGTAGTCTCATATTGTAGTAGAAACTTACTGTGTGATCTCCTATTTGTTTCCCAGATTAATGGTCGGATAGAGCGACAGTATTTGTGTCGCCACCCCCTGGTGTAGATTGGCCACAAGTTGCTGACCCGACCACCTAGACCAGTGTCGAGGGCGAGGACGTCGACTAGACTGTGCTCGGAGTTGGAGAGGAGGCAACGGCCAAAGTTGCTGGTAAGCGGCCGATGGCCAGCAAGCATCGTCAGGCGATCTTGACTTTGTCGAACGACGACACAGAGGATGCAGACATCTTTCAACTCGTCCCTCGAAAGAGGAGGAGGCAACTGGAGTCAACAGAGCAAGGTGGCTCCTCCGTGCCAGTGGGACCCACATCACCGACCACTACAGCGTGGAGGACAAGCGGTGGAGGGGTCAAGCACCATGCCTCGGCGTCGGTGCTGGATGTAGAGGGAGACCAGGTGTCACCCGCACAGCACATGGAGAAAGCACGGCCGAAAAGACGCGCCTTTGCCACATCATTCCGTGCTTCCAACATGTAAGTATTTGTAACCTTGATGTAAGCTTGCAATTTATATTGATTATGGTTGCCTTTTGAACTTATCTCAGATATACTAGTTCGGCGTCCACCGAAAATCTGGACCAACTAGCCAGGAGCGGCGTGGCTCCACCAGCAATTTTAGAGAAAACTGCCCAGCAGCCGGTCATGGAGGAAACCACAACAGAAGGTCCTCCGGAGCCTCAGCACATAAGCAGCCAGATAATAGTCCCCGAGCAGATGGTCGAGGGAAGAGCCGAGCCAAGCACAAGTGCTCCGAGCACCAACCCTGCTGAGGGCAACACCTTAGCACCAAGAGTAATGGAACAGATCGAGGAGCAGTGGCCGGAGGTGATAGCACAGAGCACGTTTGTCAATGTTGTAGCCCATGGAAAGGCCATAGTGATCATAGAAGCTGCTAACTCAGATTAGCACCGATACCCGAAGAGGAGGCCGAAGAGGACGAAGTAGAGGAGGTTCTAGGCTGTCCACAGGACAAACGACAACATGTATATGTGTTGCGCTGGTGGAACAACCAATGTGTTGTTCATGAGGAAATCCCAGAGGTCGAAGAGACCAAGAAGGTTGAACGAGTGGCGAAACGACTAGTGACGGAGGTCTAGGTATGCTTTGCTTCACCACCTGATCTTGTTGTGTAGTCAAACTTTCTTACTTAGCTTTTTGCACATAGGACTTAATGAAGACTGCAAGGTACCATAAGAAATGCTTCGACCAGATCGAGGGGATCATTGCAAGTAATAAAGAGCTGACGGTGGAAGTGTAATGCTTGCGCCACCAACTTGAAGCCACCAACCATGAGAGGACAGAGCAAGAGTCCTAGAACCAGAACCTGGTCGTTTAGCTCAGTAACAAAGAGCAGGAAAGAACAAGTAAGTAGTCACTTTATCACAATGATTGCATGACAAGTGTTGTTGCGTTGTTGGTAGTAATAGCTATAGTGCAGGCTTAGAAGCCGAAGTGGTCCATCTCTGAGAGGAGAATAGTCGTGCGATCGTGGAGTGTGATCGCCTGAAGGAGGACAATAGAAAATTGGTGCACGATCGGTCACAGCTCCAGGACCACATGACCAAGATAAAAGAGGAACTGAAAAGTAAGTTTTCCAAACCCCTTTGCTCACTTTTGTTGCTCGCTTTATCTTATCGTGGTATGACGTTTTAATGGCTTGTGCGGTTTGTAGTTTTAAAAGTCAATGCCAAGAAGCATCTGGAGGCCGTGATAAAAGATCGTGACAGCTAGAAGGCGCGGTGCCAAGAGATCACCAAGGACCGGGACACATGGAAAACCTAGTGCCAGGAGGTGGCAATGGGTATTTTGCCGATCCTCAACCTTATCGACCCAGCGCTTATAGAGGACGTGCCAAGGACGCCACAGCTTGGACTGGTCGATAGATGCCAAAAGGCATGGGGATGGTTCCAGGAGTTCATGAAGGAGGCAGGTGAGTACACAGGCGCACATGTGCTAAGCATGGTGCGTGCTCACTACCCCTTGATCGATCTCAAACGCCTGGAGGCTAGATACCCGATGTAGGGGATATACCCCCGGGTACCACAAGATGGTACATGGGCCGCACCATCCAAGGTGGCCTGGCTCGTAAGATCAAGGCGTGCACATCAAGATTACAAGTTGTACTAAATATTGTAATAGTACCAAATTGGATACTTTACTTGTAACCTTGTCTCTTCGGAGTATATAAGGAGAGACAAGGATCCCCTAGAGGATAGGTTAATCCATCTACATCTCAATATAATACATCAAAGACACAGGACGTAGGGTATTACGTCGATCAGACGGCCTGGACCTGTCTAAATCGCTGTCTCTGCACCTTATGTCACCATCTGGTTCCTGATTACACGCACCATCTACCGATAATCTACCACCATGGGCACCCCCTCGGTGGACTGCCGACCATATTTCGTCGACAGTGGCGCACCAGGTAGGGGGCCCTTTTAGGGGTTGTGCGTGCTGATCTTCCGGCGAATCAGATGGTGATTCTCTTCATCAACGTCCTCCGTGGCAACTTGGCTTTTTGTGGCAGGTGTTCTTGAACTACAGTATCTACGGCGACTCGTCGTAACGTGGTCGGCTACGGCAACAGCATGCACCATGCGTCCCGACAGCACCACCATGCTCCTCATCATCAACTTGCACCTAGGCCATGAGCTGATCTACTACTACAGCACCATCCAAGATGACGTGCGATCTACATGCAAGGCAAGCCAAACCAAGATTGACTTGGTATGTATCACGTACAGGCTTGGCGTTGTTGGCGATCTTGCTGCTTGTCATGTCTTCACTGCTTCACACCTCCACGACTACTCCAAACGAGATGAATTATCACCTACGAAGCCCGACGACTCGAGCACAAAGCGAGCTGATTGGCGATCCATCATCACGATCATATTTGTGCTACAAGTTACCAAGGAGGCCACGTAGACATACAAGCCAATAGCTTACCAAGGAGGCCACGTAGACATACAAGCCAATAGCAAGTTACATGTCGGGCAAGCAAGACCCTCCATCTACTTGAATACGTGTAGACCAGCAATAATTAATCAAAGATATTTGATGCATTGATTGGCTGCTGCATACTACGCATGCATGCATGAAGATTTCATCATTCCAAGCGGAGGAGTATGTGTGCATCCTATACACGTATGAAGTAGATCTGCATGCCACATACAAGTCGTGCACCAGGTTTTGAGTTCGTTTTGGCTACGTGACGTACCTACCATCAAGCAAGAGACCAGACTCGTCGAGCCACACTGAGCCACAAGCGAGCCGTCAAGCGAGCCACGCCGAGCTATCAAGCGAGCCGACTAGCGAGCCATGCCAAACGGCTCCGCCAAGCTCCGACCACGTCGACCATGTCTCGAGCAGCTCCGCCGAGCTCTGACCACATCAACTAAAGACCACGCCAACCACGTCCTGAGTAGCTCCGCCGAGCTCCGACCACGTCGACCACGTCCCGAGCGGCTCCACCGAGCTCCGACCACATCGATCAACAGACCACGTCGCAATGATGATCGCAGCGAAGAACGGCGCTACGACAACCGCAACCACCGTCATGACGACAGGTCGGAAAGCTCGAGGACCGGACGACTTCATCACCGCTGACCAAATTTCTATCCAAAGATAAGTACACTTCTAATATTTATATTCAATATAATTTTCATTATGATGTTTCTCCACAATCGTCCTCGTCATGATTATTATTCTTCAAATAATGTTTGTCCATATATACAATCTTAAATATAACATACAGCTATACTTAATGTAAATCCTCGACCAGTCATGTTGATGCTCGATGTTTCCAGAAAAGGCACTGTCTCCGGCTCCTCCCAACACGTGCACGAGCGTCTGCCCTCTGCGTTATGGGTGGTCGGCAGCGGCTCCATAGCGACGCTTTATTCTTCCTACACGTGCACAGGCTCCGCGCTCCGTGTTATGGTTAACGGGCTAGCTAGGGCTGGAGACTCAGCTACATACTAACTGGTCGGACGATTTATATTAAGTATAAACACAAACTTCATATTAACACTGATGTTTACAAAGCACCAACTGCTTTATCACATCATGTTCATTTGCAAATGACTGCTAAGCGTCATATGTTATTTCTTCATCGCTGATTTTTTTCTCCATAATTTATTATTTTGTACATCATGTACTACCATTCTACATATTTATATTGTAGTAATTTCGAGCTATGCTCGGGGACTTCATCGCTCGCTTCTTGACCTACGCTCGGGGACTGCCTTGATCACTCTCCGACCATGGCTCGGGGACTTCGTCGCTCGCTCCTCGACCTGTGCTCGGGGACTGCCTCGATCACTCTCCGACCACGGCTCAAGGACTTCGTCTCTTGCTCCTCGACTTGTGCTCGGGGACTGCCTCGATCACTCTCTGACCACGGCTCGGGGACTTCGTCGCTCGCTCCTCGACCTGTGCTCGGGGACTGCCTCGACCACTCTTCGACCATGGCTCGGGGACTTTACGTCTTGACTACATGTGACTGGAAACTCGCATACAGTTGGGATATTTTTTTCTCACTTAGACCTTGCTACCAGGCTCATACCTCACCTTCCAGCAAGCTCGGGGACTACATCGGTACGATGCACCTGCCGGTGCATCTCGTATCGCCTGTACGATGATTGGGTTCTCAACTTAACTAGGAATTCTTTTTAGACCCTAGCACCACGTGCCTACGTCACCTACTATCAGGCTTGGGGACTAAGTGGGCACACTTCACCTTGCGGTGAATGTGTTTGTTTTTCGACCCCTACGCCTCTAATGATCAAGGACGCTACGCTTCAAGACGCATTTACATTTCTTTTCAGAAATACAAGTGGGCACACTTCCCAGGATGGAAATCTTTTTCTTTCTTCTTAAGAGCACCATACATTCTTCGGACAACCTAGTTCTCCGGCGACAACGGTGGTCGGAGATGTCAAGAACTCAAGCCTCACTGTTTGGAGAAGGTTGAAATAGCGTGTCGCATCAGAATACATGGTGCTCGGGGACTAGCTGTAGGGGATATACCCCCAGGTACCACAAGATGGTACATGGGCCGCACCATCCGAGGTGGCCTGGCCCGTAAGATCATGGCGTGCACATCAAGATTACAAGTTGTACTAAATATTGTAATAGTACTAAATTGGATACTTTACTTGTAACCTTGTCTCTTCGGAGTATATAAGGAGAGACAAGGATCCCCTAGAGGATAGGTTAATCCATCTACATCTCAATACAATACATCAAAGACATAGGACGTAGGGTATTACGTCGATCAGACAGCCTGGACCTGTCTAAATCGCTGTCTCTGCGCCTTGTGTCACCATCTGGTTCCTGATTACATGCACCGTCTACCGATAATCTACCACCACGTGCACCCCCTCGGTGGACTGCTGACCATATTTCGTCGACACCCAAAGGAGGTAGATCCAAACAAGGCTGAGGAGCTTCGGATGACCTAGCTGGACTTGTCGGCAAAAATAATTAGCGACATTAACCTATGTGGAGGTGGGACAACACCTGTACAGGGTACACCATCAACAAGTCAGCTAGAAGCGCCATCAGTTTTAAGCCAACTGGCGAAGCCTATGGTCTCGACTAGCCAGGCATCAGCGGGGCCATCTTCTTCAGCTCAACCAGTACAAGAGTCACTGAGACTTGAGCACGATGCTAGGCCTAGCGAGCAGCAGGTGCCACGTGCCCCGACCAGCAAATAGGATAGGCTATAGCTGTAGAAGAAGATGTAGTTGTGTTATTGTAAACTTAGACCTTCTCAGGCAAGCTTGTAATAACGTAACTGTATATCAGCATAAGCTTGTTTGTTTTGTGGAAAATGTATTTAAGCTTGGATCTCATGTTGGTGTAACTAAGTGAGAACATGTTAGCGTTCTATTTAGTTGTACCAGTTTAGTCAACACGTTATCCTGACAGGTTTGTATGGCCCTGGTTTGTCCTGTGGTCAAAGTGTGAGGTGCGTAGCCTGTGCACATGTTGACGCACACAAGTCAAACCAGAGGGGACCTGCCGATCACCCATAGCGTAGAGAGCAGATCCCATGCATGCGTTGGGAGGAACTAGAGACAGGGCCTGCTCCGAAAACCTAGGAAGGAATGGTGGTCGGTTTTGACTGGTTGAGTTTGAATAACAATAGACTTCGAAGTGACACATTAGAGTGGTCGGAGAAATCATAATAGCTTTATTGAATTAAATCGAAAGTACAAGAGGAGTACATATCTTAGTAGCTAAGCATTGAAACGCCTAAGCTTGTTGATGTGCCATGAATTGGGTACGTCCGTACCGTCTAGGTGAGCTAACCTATAAGACGTTGTCATGTAACTTCCTTGATCATGAAGGGCCCTTCCCATGGAGTTGCGAGTTTGTGGACACCAACCTGATTCGTCTTCCACTTCAGGACTAGGTCCCCAACCACAAAGAACCGCTCCTTAACGTTCTTGTTGTTGTACCTACGCAAAACAACAAGGTATTTGGCTATACGTATGCAAGAATTAAGCCGCTTCTCTTCTGCATTATTCACTTCTAGCTCTCGCACTTCATTGGCATTGTCTTCGTTGAAGTTCTCTACCCGTGCTGATCTGAAAGCTATATCTGCTAGGAGCACTACTTCAGCACCGTAAACCATAAAGTATGGTGATACATCGGTATTGCGACTAGGCTGGGTTCTAAGGCCCCAGACCACGGCTGGTAACTCTTTGAGCTATCTTCTAGGAGCTTTGTCATTTTCTCTATACATCCTCTTCTTAAGTGCGTCCAAGATCATACCATTTGCCCGCTTGACCTATCCATTAGCTCTAGGGTGCGCCACTGAGACGTATTTTACTACTATGCTCCTTTCATCGTAGAAGTCCCAAAAAGCGTTCCTGGTGAACTGAGTACCTAGATCAGTGATGATGTTGTTGGGTATGCCGAAGCGGTGGATGACCTGGTTGATGAATGTGACAGCCTTTTCTAAAGATGCCTGTACCAGAGGCATGTACTCTATCCACTTAGAAAATTTGTCAATTAGCACAAAGACACATGTAAATTTCCTAGGAGCCGGTTTGAAGGGCCCGATCATATCCAGTCCCCAGCATGCGAAGGGCCAAGAGGCTAGTATTGTCTGAATCTCATATGCTGGTACATGGATTCTCTTGGCGAAGAACTGACAACCGTCACAATGGTGGACTAGCTTCTCTGCATCAGCTACGGCGAACGGCCAATAGAACCCTGCTCGGAAAGCCTTACCAACCAACGTTCTTGAGGCCGCGTGGTTGCCACAGGAGCCAGAGTGGATTTGGTCTAGAAGATGTTTGCCATCCTCCTGGGTTATACACTTCATCAAGATTTCTTCCTTTGCGTTCTTGCGCCACAATTTGCCATCAACGAGCAGATACTGCTTACTACAACGCATCAGGCATTCGTTTTCTATCCGATCAGTGTAACTACTACCATCTGTCAGGTACTTGATGAAAGGTACTCTCTACTCATGCTCCTTAGTGGTCGGAGGTGGTTCGATGGTGTTTGATGCCGGAACCATAGCCACCAAAAGTTGGTCTAGAGGCTTGTCAACCGTGGGATCTTCCTCTTCGATGGTAGGCGTGAGCAGGTCTTGAACGAATATGCCATGTGGGACTATAGCTCAGGATGATCCTAACTTTGATAGCACATCTGCTGCTTGATTTTTGTCCTAGACCACATGTGTGTACTCGATGCCATAGAACTTGCTTTCTAGCTTTCTGATCGATTTACAGTATGTATCCATCTTTTTGCTAGTCGTATCCTAGTCCTTGTTGAGCTCGATCGTAATGCGCAGACCATGTAGGCATGCTTTGTACTCGGTGGCGTTATTAGACGTCGGGAAATAAATCCTGAGGACGTATCGGAGCTGCTCCTTGGATGGTGACACGAAAAGGACTCCTGCTCCTATGCCATCAATGTTGAGAGAGCCATCGAAGTACATCTTCCAATACTCATCTGGCCCCTAAGAGGTAGGTGTGCTTAAGTCTGTCCACTCGACGATGAAATCGACAAGTGCCTGAGACTTGATTGTAGTACGACTTGCAAATTCCAAGGAGAAAGGGCATAGATCCATTGCCCATTTGACGATGCACCCATTCGCATCCTTGTTGCGAATGATGTCTCCTAGAGGGTACTCGGTCATGACCACCACCCGATATCCATCGAAGTAATGTTTCAACTTTCGGGATGTTATCAATATGGCATAGATTAAATTCTAGACCTGTGGGTACCTGGTCTTGGATTCATTGAGTACCTCACTGATGAAATAAATTGGTCGCTGTACCTTGTAGACGTGGCCAGGCTCGTCACGCTCGACCACCATGGCAGTGGAGACCACTCGATTAGTTGTCGCAATGTAAAGTAGGAGAGTTTCATCTTCTTTAGGAGCAGTGAGGACCGAAGGTGATGTAAGGTATTGTTTCAGCTGTGTGAAGGCAGCGTCTGCTTCCTCTAACCACTCAAACTTCTTAGATGCTTTGAGCAGTTTAAAAAATGGTAATCCTTTTTCGCCTAATCTTGATATGAAATGACTGAGGGCAGCCATGCATATGGTAAGCTTCTGAACATCCTTCACCTTTTTGGGTAGCTTCAAGTCCAAGATAGCTTTGACTTTCTTCGGGTTAGGGCGTACGCTGTCGTGACTGATGATGTTGCCAAGTAGTATACCAGAAGGAACACTAAAGATGCACTTCTTTGGGTTTAATTTTCATTGGAATGTATTAAGGGCTGCAAAGGTGCATTCAAGGTTGTCAACAAGGGTACATGCTTCCTTGATTTTGACAACTACGTCATCAACATAAGCCTCGACAAGGTCATCTTTTATCTCGTCTTAGAGGCAGGCATGTATGGCGCGTTGGTAGGTAGCCCCGGCGTTCTTGAGTCCGAACAACATGGTTGTGTAGCAGTAAGCGCCGAAAGGCGTGATGAAGGATGTCTTGATCTGGTCATCCTTTTTGAGAGCAATCTGGTGATAACTAGAGTAGCAATCGAGAAAGGAAAGCAGCTCGCAATCGGCGGTTGAATCTACGACCTCGTCTATGCGAGGTAAGCCGAAGGGGTCTTTAGGACAGTGTTTGTTGAGATCAGTGTAATCAATGCATATTCTCCATTCATTATTCTTTTTGCATACAAGAACTGGGTTGGCTAACCACTCCGGATGATACACTTCTTTGATAAATCCGGCTGCCAAAAGCCATATAACTTCTACCCTAATCGTCTCCTTCTTGTCACGAGTGAACCGTCATAGCTTCTGCTTGATAGGTTTGGCCTTATCGTTGACATTCAAGGAGTGCTCGATCAAGTTTCGAGGTACACCGGGCATGTCGGCAGGTTTCTATGCGAACACACTCATGTTGCTCCTCAAGAACCTGACGAGCACATCTTCCTATTTAGGATCCAGGTTAGCCCTGATAAGGGCCGTTTTGCTAGGATCACCATCGACCAGCTGGATCACCTTATGCTCCTTGGACTTGATGTTCTTGCGTGGAGCCTCGAGCTCTGGGATCTCTAGGTGGTTGGCTGAGGTCTTCTTGGCATCGAGCATGGTCTCAGCCATGCGAATAGAGAGGTCATGAGCCTCTGCTATTTTGAAGCTATTGTCCTCACTGGTATAAGCTACGTATACATTGCCCCTGAGAGTTAGAACCCCTTTCTCAGTAGGCATCTTGAGCACAAAATACCTGTAGTGAGGTATGGCCATGAATTTGGTGAGCGATGGTCGACCAAGGATAGCATGGTAGGTGTCGTTGAAGTCAGCGACCACAAAGTTGACATAGTCGGTGTGGAAGTGGTCCGAGGTACCAAACTGCACAGGTAGCGTGATTTGCCCGAGAGGTGTAGAGCTCTGTCCGGGGAGGACACCCCAGAACTATGCCTCGTATGGCTTGAGATGCGCCTAGGTTATCTTTAGGGTTGGCAGACTGTTCTTGAATAGTATATCAATGGAACTGCCGCCGTCAATCAGCACTCTATCGAACTGAACCTTGTTGATACAAGGATCAAGGACCAGGGGAAAATGTCCTGGCTCAGGTATTGCAGCCCATTGGTCCTTTCTACTGAAGGAGATCTCATGGTGAGACCAAGGAGGGAGTCGCAGATCGGCGATGAGGTTGTTGGTGTTGGCCACGTTCAAGCAGGCACGAGCGAGCAGCTTGCGTTCTCATTTGGTCTCGATGGACACTTTGCCTCCAATGATGGTGTGGATGTGATCGGTTGGCTTGATGTACTTGTGATGGGGATTTGTGTCTTCATCATCGTTGTCTTCGTTGCGCTGTTCCCCTATGTCATTAGGTTTGTCAGACGTATCCGGAGCCTATTGACGCATGTAGATAGACTTGAGAACGTGGCAATTCTCCATGGTATGGTTTGACTTGGGGTGGAGCTGGCAGGGTCCTTTCAATGCTTTGGCATAGTCTTCTTCGTAGTTGCATCGTTTGCCACCTTTCTTAACGGTATTGACCTTGCCATCGTCTTCCCGAGCATGCTTGCCCCTATAATCGTCACGGCGATTACGCCACTGATTACACTGGTCGCGGTGGTCGTGGGGGTCGTTGCGCTAGTTGTGGCGATCAAAATTGTCGTTCTGACCATGGTTGCCGTGGTAGTCGTCGCTGTGTGGGGGGTAGTCGGAGCATGGAACCCTTGCTGCTTCTTCGATGATTATCTTTTTAGCATCGTCGGCATCCGCATATTTCTTGGCAGTGGCTAGGAGCGCTGTGACTGATTCAGGTCTCTTGTGAAGGAGCTTGTCTCGTAGGGCATCGTGGAAGCAGAGACTAGTGATGAAAGCCTCGATTGCCTTGTTGTTGGAGATTGACGGGACCTTAATGTGCATCTCCAAGAAACACCGGACGTACTCGCGTAGTGGCTCATCTTTCTGGTCTCGAATCCGCTGCAGATCATATTTGTTGCTAGGTTGCTTGCAAGTAGCAATGAAGTTATCGATGAAAGCTTGCTTGAGCTCTTGCCAAGAATCAAAGTAGTTCGCCGGCAAGCTGACCAGCCATTGGTGACCTACATGGCCGACAGCGACTGGGAAGTAGTTAGACATGATGTGCTCGTCAGCCATGGCTGATCTACACGTAGTTTCATAGAGCATGACCCATAATTTAGGGTTCTCCTTGCCATCGTACTTCTGAAGTTTTTCGAGCTTGAAGTTCTTGGGCCATATGACTTGGCAAAGGTACAGAGTAAACTGCTTCAACCCTGGAGGGCCATGGGTAGTATCATATTCCATACGGCGATAGCTTTCGTGGGATGCACGATCGTTGGCTCTTTGGTTGATGCGATCGCACGGATCGCATTCTCTGAGGTAATGGCAGAGATCGTTATTGCCATCATGGCAATCTCGGTTGCCACCCTGATGAACCCTACGACTGTGGTTATCATGGCAATTATCATAGTTGTCATGGCGGTTGTTGTCCCAAAAGTCACGGCGGTTGTCATCCTAATGGTGGTTGTCGTCCTAACCATCATCATGGCCACCGTTTTCGCCTTGACAGTTGTCTGATGGGTCGTTGTTGCGTGAGCCACGTTGGTTGGGTGGCTATGAGCGACTTGAGTACGGCGGCTGTGTAGACTGAGACAGATGGAGCCTGGGCTTGATTTACAATCTTTGCGGTCTGGGCCATAGCAGCCGTCAGGTAAGCTTGTATATCATCACGAACTGCCTGTGTTTCCGGGGTGTTGGGTAGTCATTGCATTGTCGCCATAGCAATAGCTATGTTGGCGCTTGGAGTCCTAAAGACTTGCTTATCCCCCACCCTATCAAAGGCATTGTTAAGGTCGCATGGCTGGACCCTTATGCATCGGGCCTCCTCTTCTACCTCGGCTTCAATTTGTCGGCGATTAAACTGGTCAATATTGTGTGCTTCGCGTGCTAGCCTTTCTTGTTCTGTTTCGCCGACTACCGGTGGTTCATCATTACTAACAACATTGATCAAGTCTCCTCACCTTGGTGGGAAGGATGGGAATCCCGGGGCATGGTCTAGGATATCCAGATCGTATTCAACGCCTTCATCGTCATGATGCTGGAGCTTGGTGTGAACGGAGGCATTAGATGCGATGCCGGACGAGGAGCTTGAGCCACCCTCTTGAACTGTGTGGACCAATCCTTCTTGATAATCCTCAATTTGGACCATGTTGATGAAGTTACGCAGGCCGTAGGGCTGGACCTGGTCATTCTCCATCGGGGCTTCATACTCGAAGAGCCAGAGACCCGTCGCAGGGGCTAGCCTGCAACGAACGGAGCGCCCTTCAGGAGTAGATGTGACCACGAGATCCGTACTAAGTCATGTAGGATGACTGGCCTGAGCTGGTCGGGTAGATCTATTATGGGTTGTAGTTACCTGCTCATTAGGTTAACTTTGAATTGAACTTACTAGAGACAGGGTTTCGGCAAGTTTGATGCCAACCCGATCGATGGAGTCGAGCAAGTCGGTGTTATCGATCTGCCTCCTTTTGTAGCGAGGAAGCGGACGATGGGTTGTCAACATGGCTGAAGACAACGCTGGCGTGGTCGGAGCCAGATCCACCATGGTCAGAGCTAGATCCATTGTGGTCAGAGCCAGATCCACCATGGTTAGAGTCGTAGCCGATGCAGGTGAAGCAGTGGTCAGCACAGATTGAATCCGCACCTCCTCTGGGGTCATGGCAATGAAGTCATCAGAGCCAGTGGTCTAGGTGATCTGGCTGATGGTGAACATGAGGCCGTTCTACGTAGCCATGGAACCAGGGATGATGACCATATTGTTCGCCTAGAGAGCAATACGCATACCCCCTACCTGGCGCACCACTATTGATGAAATATGGTCGACAGTCTACCTAGGGGTATGCCCAAGGTAGTAGATTGTCGGCAGATAGATGCGCAAGCTACAAACAAGATGGTGACACAAGACAGACACGAGGTTTTATCCAGGTTCGGCCGCCGTGAAGGCGTAATACCTATGTCCTACGTCTGATTGTATTACTGTATGTCAATGAGAGATGTTTTTAGAGGGGTCCCCTACCCGCCTTATATAATTCGGGGGGCAGGGTTACAGATCTAGAAACTAATCCTAACCAGTTACAATTGCCATAGGTGGCCGGATAAGGATTCCTATTCTAACAGACCAGGATCTTGCTTGATCTCCAAATCTGCCTTGATTCCTTGCGCGGAACTCTGAACAGATTGGCTGGGCCGTGCGTTGTCTTCTAATGGGCTAGGCCCTATGGTCTGGGCTGGCCTAGGCCTAGCCATAAGGGTATAGGGGTTAATACCCCCACAATGGCACTATTTTTTGAGCTGACGACGGTATGTGGCCTAATGTGCCAAAATTAACCATTTGGTTCTGACCTTGCCCCACTGGCTATTGCACATGCTGCACTGACGATCTATGATTATACTATATCTAATTCGTAGTAGCACCTTAAACTTGCTTAGATGAACTCTGAACTATCTGGACATCATCATTACCAGCTGGTGCCGCTTCTTAATGGCTAGTACCGGCTTGATTAGTCCCGTGAGTCGACAGATGTGGAATATTGTAATAAGCCGGTCCAACCTGATCAATTGAAAACCCATGAAACACCTCTTTCATGGTGTTGTGGAACATGTTCAAGAAAACTTTATTATGGTTCAATATGGCATCATGATTAGATTTATTCACAGCTTCCACGAAGAAACGTCTGTCTTCAGCTTCATTTGCATCTGTCTGCCCATGCAACAGAATTCTCGATAGTGGATATTTCTGAACAATTGTATTGTCACGTGTCTTGTGTAGGACAACAAACACTTGTTCTAAAATTTTTCTATAGCTTTGCTAATGACATATTTATCTCCATCAGGTAGGTCTTCATAAGGTACCATAAGGATGTCATTGTTGTTGTAAGCCGCCATGACAATTGTGGGGTCCCACCGGGCATGCCAGAATGCATGTCGGCACAAAAATGCGTCGACACACGAGCAAGCTAGAAGAGTCTGCTCGATGGAACTAGAAATCCACCTGGCTTCAACATAGGGATAATCGATCATGCGTATTCCTCTCGAGATGTGTCAGTCAATTTGACCCTGCAATTGATAAGAAGAGAAAGTTTATCAGTAATTTAAGGTGGAACATGCCGGTCTGTGTCTAGATAGTTCCAATTGTGCCACTTCGGGAGCAGCCATACGGGAAGAACAGTTAAATAGCCGATACACATAGAAATCGATTGTTACAGACTATAAAGCTCATGGGTAGCAATTAATTTTATATTGATAGGTATAGTACACATATATGTAAATAAGATCATCAGCTAGGTGGATATTACCCGTATAAATCATTGAGCCGATGAATCTAATGAGAAAAGATATAACATGCGAACAAATTGACTATCTAATACAAACGGATCTACAAACGCTCTAAATCTAATATGTTATCATCAACAATGAGGTTCGACTGGATCGATGGTAGCTATGATGATAATAACAAACTAAAACCAAAGAATCCATAAAACCATCTACACTTCGACAGGCTTTCCGAAAGATATGCTATACATGAAGGCTCAGATGAATTAGCTAAAATAGCCGATTCAGGTGAAGAGAACTACAACGTGTGAACAATCAATTATTTCACATGAACAAGCCTATGGACTCCTCAGACTCAACCTGCTATCTCTAACAGTGGGGTTCGACCGGATCGATGCAGCCATGAAAAAGACAATGAATCAAACCTTTAAAGTACATAGATCTATTCACGCTTAACAGAACCATGTAAACATGCTGTAGATGTTAAAACACAAGCGATCGGCTATTTAGCCGATGCAGGCATAGCAAATAGTTAAGGTCACGCCTAATCAAGAACAGATCTACTAACTAGCATCCTCCAATCTAAAGTGCTATCAGTGGGGATTGACCGGATCATTACAGCCATAATAGTGAACCGTAGATCAGATTTAACTAACCAGCAAACCTCTCCAAGATCATACATGCCTTAACCGCATACTATGCATGACCAACATCGAAATAGAATAGCCGATAAGACATAACCCATCATTTATTATAAGAAGTATCGTGTTGTGACAAAGCAAACGATGGACCCAAAGGATATGAGGCCGATCTAAATCGATCTCAACCGAGCAGATTAATGTTGCTGCAAACTAATGACGATAAGAACATCGGCAAGATCGGTAACTTAATAAATCTACCAAAGATTGCCACTCTTAGGTAGAGCCGATAACTTGACCTTAATCTAATTCTAGCAGTGGAGGTCGACCGGATTGATGCGGCCATACTTGAACTATACAAGAGTCGATAACTAGCTTATACTAGAGTCATAGTAGAGGTCGACTAGATTGATGCAACTGTATGAACAAAAGTATAAGCCATGATGGTACTTACAAACAAGCCGGAGGTCGACCGAACCAATGCAGCCCTGCTCACTGAAGAACTCGTTGAGATCTACTCTACTCCTACTTCTAAGGGGTGGCTAGAGCCAAAAAAGTAAGTAACTTATATTTGATTGATTGTGTGTCATTTACAATAGCCGGGGGTCCAATATTTATACCCAAAGCGTAAGCATGAATCCTACTCGAGTACAATTCATTACAATCTTCTGTATAAAAGAAAACATTCCTATCTTAAGATAACTTGGACCCTAATCTTTCTCTTTTTGTAGAGTCTGATATGTAGTTTTCTGACGCCAACCGTAGCTCATCATTGTTATCTGCTGACGTCATTCAAAGAGAGCCGATTCTAGTGTCGCATCTGAATCAGTTGATATCGATCCTCAAGCAATCGATTCCTTGATTGACACAATCTTGGAAGCCTTTGAGTTCCCATGTTCTTCTCCCAAATTTTGGTGTAAATAGTTTCATTAGATGGAAGTGCTTGTCAATGGTCTCAAAGCACTTGGTGAGAAGGTGAAAGACAAAGACTTCTCCCATAAGTTCTTGAGATGCTTACCCACAAAATTTGGCATGTTGGTCACCTTGCTAGTGAGGACTAATTTGGACACAATGACACCAAACTAAATCTTGGGAGATATCATGACCGATGATACTTATTGAGATGGTGATGAGAAGGAAGAAAAGAACAAAGAGAAGAAGGATGAGAAGAAGAAGAGTGTGGCATTCAAAGTTGGTTCATCATCCAAGGGCAAGGCCAAGCAAGATACATTAAGTGAAGATGATGGCTCATGGGATAATGATGATGATGAGAAGATGGCTCTCTTTTTCAAGAGATTTGGCAAGTTCATGGTGAAGAAGGGCTACCGTGCTAGAAGGAAGAAGTCTTCATCCAAGAACAAGGAAGAGTCAAGAAGGTGCTTCAAGTGTGGAAGCAAGGATCATCTTGTTGCTCAGTGCCCATACAATAGCGACAATGACGATGATGACAAGAAGAGCAAGAAGAAAGACAAGAAGGAGAAGAAGGAGAAGGACAAGGTGACCTTCAAGAAAAAGAAGAAGGGTGATTCATATGAGGTCACTTGGGATAGTGATGCTTCCTTAAGTGATGATGATGATAGTGATGATGACAAGACCACCAAGAAGAAGGCTCTTGAAAGCATTGCTATTAATGAGAAGTCTTCTCTCTTCAACACTCCATCATGCTTTATGGCTAAGGCCACTAAGGTACAATTCGATGATGAGTGTGATGACAAGGAACATGATAAAAATGAAAGTGATAGTGATGATGATGATGAACCTACTAAAGATAAACTACTTGACATGTTAGATGATGCTAAGGAACATTTTGACATTAAGAGAAGGGAATACAAAAGCTTGCATAAGGAACTAAAAGCCCTTAAGCAAGCCTTTGATGAGCTCAATTCATCTCATGAGAGGCTAGAGGAAGCCCATGAGAAACTTGGCAAGGTTCATAAAAAGCTTGAGAAAGCTCATTCCTCTCTACTTAATGAGGAAAATGAGAAGGATCATGTTATAACATGTGACAAAGACTTAACTTATGATATAATTGATGAATCATTATATAAGCCTATCATTGTTGCTCTCACTAACCCTTCTTGTAGCATATCCACTTATAGCTCATCTACTGGTGATGGTTTCACTTGTGATGCCTCAGTAATGGTTGAGAATGAGACACTCAAGGAGGTAAAAGAGCTCAATCACACCTTGGCTAAGGCCTATGGTGGTGAGAACCACTTGCTTATGTGCTTGGGTAGCCAAAGAGCTTCTCTCTATAAAGAGGGATTGGGCTATACCCCCAAGAAAGGTAAGGTGGCCTTTACTCCTCACAAAACTAGTTTTGTGAAGAACAATGGTCTGTTTTGCACTAGTTGCAAGCAAGTTGGTCATGTAGAGCAAAAGTGCATGAAAAAGAGGCCTCAAGCCAATGCATCCTCTATTAAGCTTGATTCCTTCTATGTGTTTACTAAGGGTACAAAATGGTATGAAGGCTAAGTTCATTGGTGCACCATGGATGGGCTCAAAGAAGAAAGCTATTTGGGTGCTAAAGAGCTTGGTTACTAACCTTCAAGGACCTAAGTAAGTTTGGGTATATAAAAAGAATTGATCCTCTTTTGTAGGTCAATTACAAAGTTGGAGGAAGGCATTGGGTTCTTGATAGTGGGTGCACTCAACACATGATCGGTGATGCAAAAATGTTCAACTCAATCAACACCAATGGCAATGATGGTTATGATAGTATCACATTCGGTGACAATGGTAAAGGCAAGGTCAAAGGAGTTGGTAAGATTGCAATATCCAATGACATGAGCATTTCCAATGTATTGCTAGTTGAGAGCTTGAACTTCAATTTGCTATCCGTGGCTCAATTGTGTGATCTCGGATTCAAATGCATATTTGGGGTGGATGATGTAGAGATCATAAGTGTAGATGGCTCTAACTTGATCTTCAAAGGCTTTAGATATGAGAATCTATACTTGGTTGATTTTAATGCTAGTAAAGCTCAATTGTCAACATGCTTATTCACTAAGTCTAGTTTGGGTTGGTTATGGCATAGAAGGCTTGGTCATATTAGAATGAAACAATTGGATAGATTGGTTAAGCATGACTTGGTTAGAGGCTTCAAAGATGTTGTGTTTGAGAAGGATAAGCTTTGTAGCTCTTGTCAAGCCGACAAACAAGTTGGAAACACACATCCTAAGAAAAGCATGATGAGCACTAATAAAGCATTTGAGTTATTGCACATGGATTTTTTGGGCCAACACAATACACTAGCATCGGTGGAAACAAATATGGCTTTGTGATAGTGGATGACTATACAAGATACACTTAGGTATTCTTTCTAGTGGACAAGAGTGATGTGTTTACAACATTCAAATCATTTGTCAAGGGCATTCATGAGTTTGAAACAACCATCAAAAGAGTTAGAAGTGATAATTGTAGTGAGTTCAAGAATACTAGAATTGATGAGTTATGTGATGCATTTGGAATTAGACATTAATTCTCGGCCAAGTACACTCCACAATCAAATGGCCTTGTTGAGAGGAAGAATAAAACACTCATTGATATGACAAGGTCTATGCTTAGTGAGTACAATGCGAGTCAATCTTTTTGGGCCAACATGGCTTGTTATTGTAGCAACCACTTGTATTGTCACCCATTGAAAGAGAAGACACCTTATGAGCTCTTGAATGGTAGAATGCCCAACATTGCATATTTTTGGGTCTTTGGTTGCAAATGCTATATATTAAAGAAAGGCACTAGATTGGGCAAGTTTGACAAGAAGTGTGATGAAGGATTCTTAGTTGGATACTCCACTACAAGCAAAACATATAGAGTTTGAAATTTGGTAAGTGATACTCTTGAAGAAGTTCATGATATTGAATTTAATAAAACCAAAGGTTCACAAGATGAGAATGAGAACTTGGAAGATGTTGGATGCATTCAACTTTCAAATACTATGAAGAACATGGATGTTGGTGAATTGAGGCATATGCAAGTGATTGATGAAGAATATGATCAAATGCAAGTGCTTTCTAAATCAAATGTGCAAGATGACACTAATCAAGCAAGTTCAAGTGTCTCTCATGACAAAGAACAAGATCAAGTGGCT
Source organism: Miscanthus floridulus (assembly GCF_019320115.1). NCBI lineage: Eukaryota > Viridiplantae > Streptophyta > Magnoliopsida > Poales > Poaceae > Miscanthus > Miscanthus floridulus. The sequence goes on along the minus strand of NC_089586.1, from coordinate 20,796,090 downwards.
AGTACATCATCTCAACCCAATGATCAAGCTAGTGCAAGCAATCAAGTTACTATTCTCCAACCAACCAATGTTGCAAGGGATCATCCATTGGACACTATCATTGAAGATATTTCTAGAGGTGTACAAACTAGATCAAGATTGACTTCATTTTGTGAGCATTTCTCATTTGTGTCATCTATTGAACCAAAGAAGATAGATGAAGCATTGAAGGATGTTGATTGGGTGAATGCTATACATGAAGAATTGAACAACTTCATAAGAAATCAAGTATGAGAATTAGTTGAGAGACTAAAGAACCATAGTGTGATTGGAACTAAATGGGTCTATAGAAACAAGCAAGATCAAGATGAGATAGTAGTAAGGAATAAAGCAAGATTGATAGCACAAGGTTACACTCAAGATGGTCTTGACTTTGGCAAAACATATGCCCCGATTGCTAGATTGGAAACAATTAGAATTTTGCTAGCCTATGGTTATTCCCACAATATCAAGCTCTATCAAATGGATGTCAAGAGTGCATTTCTAAATGGCTGTATCAACGAAGAAGTATATATTGAGCAACCTCATGGTTTTGAGGATGACAAGAAGCCCGACCCTGTGTACAAGTTGAAGAATGCATTATATGGCTTAAAGTAAGCATCTAGAGCATGGTATGAGAGGTTAAGAGACTTCTTACTCACAAAGGGGTTTATGATGGGTATGGTTGACACCACTCTTTTCACCAAGAAGATTAGCAAGGACTTGTTTGTGTTGCAAATCTATGTTGATGACATCATATTTGGATCAACCAATCAAGATTTTTGTGAAGAGTTTGGAAAGATGATGACTAATGAGTTTGAGATGTCCATGATTGGAGAGTTGAGTCTTCAAATCAAGCAATTGAAGAATGGTACATTTATGAGTCAAAGCAAGTACATCAAAGACATGCTTAAGAAGTTTGGCATGAATAAAGCAAAGGCCATTTGTACACCAACGGGAACAAATGGCAACTTAGATAGTGATGCAAGTGGCAACTTAGTGAATCAAAAGTTGTATCGGTCTATGATTGGAAGGCTACTCTATGCGACCGTATCAAAGGCTGAATGTCATATTTAGTGTGTGCATATGTGCAAGATTTCAAGCCTCACTAAGAGAAAGTCATTTGAAGGCTATAAAGAGAATATTGAGGTACTTGAAGCATACACAAAATGTTGGTTTGTGGTATCCTAAAGGAGCAAAGTTTGAGCTAGTTGGTTACTCTGACTCAGATTATGTGGGATGCAAGATTGAAAGGAAGAGCACCTCAGGCACATGTCAATTATTGGAAAGATCACTTGTTTCATGGTCATCAAAGAAGCAAAATAGTATTGTATTATCAACCACTGAAGCCGAATACATATCCACCGATAGTTGTTGTGAACAAATACTTTGGATAAAGGCTACCTTGAATGACTTTGGAATCAAGTTCAAGAAAGTGCCATTGCTTTGTGATAATGAGAGTGCAATCAAGCTAACCAACAATCTAGTTCAACATGCAAGAACAAAGCACATTGATGTCCTCCACCATTTTATTAGAGATCACCAACAAAAAGGGGATATTTGCATTAAGAGTGTGGGCACCAAAGACTAGCTTGCTGATATATTCACCAAGCCATTGAATGATAAAAGATTTTGCAAGCTAAGGAATGAGTTGAACATATTGGATTTCTCAAATATGTGTTGATGCACCCCCACTTATATGGCATGCCTCTCCTTTGAGCAATCAAGATAAAAGTTGATTGGCATGCATACATCCTTTGCTAAGGACTTGCTTAGTGCATCTAGTCATTCCTCACATGTCTTAGGCTCATTTATGAAAATCAAATGATTTTGATGCTTGTATGGTACCACTATTGCTTCGATGCTTGATTTGATCTAGTGGTAGCATAAGGCATGTTTATGGGCTTGTGAATCTAGTGTTTAATCTATAAAATGAGCTATAAGTGTTTAACTCAATATGGTATAAGATAACCCTTGAAATGAGGTATGAAAAAGCTTGTCCTTGGATCAAACTGAGTTAAATATCTTTGGCAAGTGTTCTAGATTGGACCAAATATGGAAAAATGATCCTCACCCCATTGATTGACATTAATAATCTTAACCTATCTAAAATTGAACCTTTGTGGTCATTGATGATAAAGGGAGAGAAATTGCACAAAGATAGTGAAAAGATGACAAAGGGGGAGAACTTTAACATAGGGGGAGAGATATGAGAATGTAAGGAGATCAATTAAAATTTGAGCACACAAGTAGGGGGAGCAAGCAGGCTCATAAACTTGATTAATGCATTTGGATGTGCATTTCATATGTTTGTTTGCATGGCACAAGTTTTAAATTTAAAATTCCATGTTTGTGTGGTGTATGCTAGTTGTAGGTTTGAATGATGAAATGAAAAACTAGCATGCATAGGTTGAGTAACTAGACTTGTGCTTATATTGTGAAAACTAGACCCTTGCTTCTAATGTTGATCTCACGGGATATTCTGGTTTTTGTGTATGTCTAGTTACTAATGATGCTAAGGATGGTATATTGGTGCACTCCGATTGGTATCACGCTTTAAAGGTCCATCTCTTATACCTTAGCATCATTTGGTAGACATTACTCTCCCACAACTCAAATCCATGCATATGTGCAAGCTTCAATCCAAACTCTTAGCACATATGTAGGGGGAGTTAATGCTACCAATTGCGGTTCATGAAACTTATCCATTAAATTTTACACATGGTAAATATGCTTGGGCAAGCCACATGGATCAATTGAATTTTAATTCATATCTTTGTGAAAGGGTTGTCATCAATTACCAAAAAGAGAGATTGAAGGCTCTAGTTTGGTTTTGGTGAATTGATGAAACCCTAAGTGCTAACCAAGTTTATCAAAGTGATTATGAAATAGGTAGCACTATTCCAAGTTGTAGAGCAAAGATGAAGATCATGATAATGGTGTGACAATGGTGGTGATCAAGTGCTTGGCTTGAAAAAGAAGAAAGAGAAAAACAAAAAGGAGGCAAAGGTGAAACTTGATAGGAGCTTTTTTGTTTAGTGATCGAGACACTTAGCGAGTGTGATCACATTTAGGATTGATAGCCGTACTATTAAGAGGGGTGAAACTCATATCGAAATACGGTTATCAAAGTGCCACTAGATGCTCTAACTCATTGCATATGCATTTAGGATCTAGTGGAGTGCTAACACCCTTGAAAATATTTATGAAAATATGCTAACACATGTGCACAAGGTGATACACTTGGTGGTTGGCACATTTGAGCAAGGGTGGAGAAGTTGGTAAAGTGGAGGAGGTGTTTTCACTAAAAATCAGTGATCGGACGCTGAACCTGAGGTAACCGGATGCTGAGGTGCTGAGTCCGGTCACAGGTGATGTACATCAACGTCTGGCGCAAAACTTGGTGTACAGAGGCAAAGGCAGGACTGGACGCTGACCTAAGTATGGTTAGGGTGGACCTAACGTGTTTGGTCACTATTTTGCCACTCGGGGAGCTCTCTGGAAATGACCTGACGCTAGGAAGCCAAGTTGATCGGCGCGTTCGATTGTCTGTTGACTATGTGCGGTGTTGAACTGATCTGACATGGGGGCTGGCACGTTGGTCACTAGATCGGCGCGTCTAGTCCTTCATTAATGCGAGTGTGGGAGCGAGTCAACCATTGGAGATCGGGTGGCGTGAATGTGAAGGCGAGACATGTGGCGAAGATCCCATGACCGGATGCTAGACCGAGTGCGTCCAGTCATTCTGATCGGCCCATCCAGTCAGCGCGAGTTGGGCTGCTATGTGAGCCCAATGGCTCTATTTCGATGGAGCCTCTATAAAAGGTGTTTGGCCAGCTCAAGCTCTCACTCTTGGCCATTTGCATTGACATAGTAACCTTATGAGCTTAGCCAAAGCCCTCCCACTCATCTTCATCATTGATTCATCATCTTTATGAGATTAAGAGTGAATCCAAGTGCATTGCTTGAGTGATTGCATCTAGAGGCACTTGGTGTTTGTGTTTTGCTGTGAGATTCGCTTGTTACTCTTGGTGGTTGCCACCACCTAGATAGCTTGGAGCAGCGAGGATCATCGAGCGGAGGAAGGTGCTTGTCTTTGGCTCTGATCATGGTGATTGTTAGGGGTTCTTGACCTATCTCCGATGGAGAGCCAAAATGTACTCTAGTGGATTACTCGTGGCTTGTGTGATCCTCATCTTGTGTTTGTTGTGTGGCACCCGGTTACAGTTTTGGCGTGTGATGCCAATTAGCGCGTGAACCTCCAAGTGAGTGAATTGCCACAACGGGGATTAGATTGCTAGAGGAAAATTCATTGTGTTTTGATTGTCTCCTTCATATTCATTGGTATTCATTGATTGAACACTTGCCATGGCGGTATACCTCTCTATCACTCTCTTGTATTATGAAAGCATCTAGGCCCCCAGTTGAGTTTTGGTGATTAATGATGACACGAGATTACTATGACTAACATGTGTTTTGCAGAGGCAATTTGAGTTAGGTCATGGTAATGGAAATTGATTAGGCAATCATGGTTGTCATGCCTCTGTCGATGAAAATTGTTTTGGTTTTCAATGGATGGATGACAAGGTTATAGACAGACTAGTTCTAAGTGTCATTTTGAGTTGGAGACACTTAGAGTAGTTTAGGTCTTTTTTCCTTTAGCCATACTATTAAGGGGGGTATGGACTAGTAGCTTGACCTAGGTGAGTCTAATGGATTAGGTGTGGTGCACACTTGTCAACTTAGCATGAGGTAGCTTAGGAATAGCCCTAAGATCAATAGAAGTCAACTTCATTCTCATAGAATTTCGAATTGGAAGTAAATGGAGAGTCAAATGACTGATCGAACACTGGTTTGGTTGTGACCGGATGCAACTTGGAGAGTCCGGTCAGTTCGTTTGATTGATAGCAGCAGTTAGAGTGTGACCGGACATTGGACCCTAGCGCTCACTGAACAAGATGCTAGCCATATCTATAGCAGCGTGGATAGGCTGTTGACCACGGACCTGACGCTGAATAGAGAAGTGACCGAACTCTGGGTGCCAGCGTCCGGTCAACATCAATAAGGTTGTAGAGAGGGGTTTTGATGACCGGACGTGTCCAGTGGGTGCTGACCGGACACGGGCTAGAGTCCGGTTAGAGCAAACGGCTCTTTCTGACATGCTGACGTATTGCACTGACCGGTGTGTCTGGTCACCTTGATCAGAGCGTCTGATCATCCTGATATTTGCTAAGTTGGACTTCAACCATTATGTTTTGAATGGGGGAGTATAAATACATATCCCACTCTTCCATTTGAGGTCTCTTGCCCATTTGTTCAGCTAAGAAACACCTTTGGAGTGCAAGGGAGAGCAAGAGCCTAGTGGGGTGATTGAGATTTGATAATCGAAGATTAAGGACCTCATTAGTGCATATGGAGTAGCAAGTGTATATCCACCTTACTCAATAGGCTTGTCTTGGTCAAGTGAGAATTTGTGCTTGTTACTCTTGGTGATCGCCATCACCTAGATGGCTCGGTGGTGATTGGGAACTTGGTGATCATCCGGCGGAGCGTGTGGATGACCCAAGTCACTTTCTGAGCAGTTGTGGGTGATTTACCACGACGGAGTGTCAAAGAATTAGCCCATAGGGAGTACTTGATCCTTACACGGAAAAACATTGTCGTGTTCCTTTTCCTCTCTTTACTTTGAGCATTTACATTTGAGTAATTCATTTCATGTCTTTATGTTCCTAGAATTGTCATGCTAGAGTAGGATTAGAACCTAGGGTGCAAAACTTTTGTACAGGAGAACAACAGAAACACATTTTAGACAAAAGGTAATGGAGACAGGGATGCCGATCTTCTGTCAGGTGATGGTAACTATCATTGTGGCGGAGAATGACACACTGATCCGGCTTTAGATCAAAAGATCAAACCCTACAATCTTAGCACCACAGCTTATCTGGTTATCAACCAAGTCATGGACCAGGTTGACCTTGCCAAGAAGGCTAATCCCTACCTGCGCAACGAAGAACGCAAGCAAGAATAAGAAAGAACGCAACTAAATTGCAGATGGATGATTATCTCATGAAGTTGGGGTTTCATAAACCAATGAACGATGAAACTGTTCTTGATAGAATAATCTAAGCAAAACCTGAACCCTAATGGAGGAGCGGCGGCTGTTTATGAAGACTCTAGGGTCGTGCAAGACCCCTGGACACGCCCCTAATGGGCCCAAACACGATACATGGTCTAACAGACTAAAAGATTCTAGATGTTGTCTTGTGACCATGATTCCTATTGATTCCGAACTACTTTTAATGTGAGACCACTTGGATTGGCTTACTTATCAAATTAGCTTTCCATCCATATGTGGATCATCAAAAACAGAGTTTGGATGCATCCTGGGTGACCAGTTTAAGGTAGCCTAGTCCTGGTCGCCGAGGCAGACTCGAATTCTTGTTGGACTGGGCCTCTGGCTTGTGTTGGACGTCCTTGCTGGTCATCATCACCTCCACCACTTCCTCTAAGTCCTTCATGACCCTCTCCAATGTTCCTAAGCAAGATAACATCATTAGGTAGTAGTCTATTCTCAAAAGTATGAAAAGTATCGCTTAAAAACGAGCTCACCTCTAAATTGAGTTGTCGCTTTCGAGCTCGGGTCATTGGACCTTGCATGATGGTTGGAGGATCAGCGGGTACCTCTGAAGAAGTGATGTCCTCATCACAAGGGGTGAAATGGGCTAAGTGTAGGGCTTAATTATTGCAAAAATTTAGAATTAGCCTAATTCACCCCACCTCTTGGGCATCTTGATCCTTTCAATTGGTATCAGGGCCTCATGCTCCCTAAATTAGGCTTAACCGCCTAGAGCAAGATGTCCCACGGGGATGGACCCCCTCTCATCTTTGAGGGAGATGATTTTCCTTATTGGAAAATTTGCATGGAGGCATACCTAGAGGCTTTAGATGTTGGAGTTCTTAGAGTCGCCTCACAAGGCTTCTCAAAACCTAAGGATCCCGCAAACCTTCAAGGCGATGAGGTTAACTACGAGAAGTGGAATGCAAAGGCTAGAAACACCCTTTTTAGAGGCCTTTGCAAGGATATCTTTAACCGTGTGTGGAACCATAAAGACGCACATGCACTATGGTCGGACATTTGTGCACTCCATGAGGGAACCAAGAGTGAGCGTGTGGAATGCTACCACCTTGTGATGAAAAAAGCTTAATTCATTTGAGATGCTTCCTAGAGAAAGTGCCAATGAGATGTATTCATACTTGAATGTTCTTATAGAGGAAGTCAATGGGCTTGGACTCACACAAATGCAACCCTCCGATGTTGTAAGAAAGATCTTGAGTGTCCTCCCCATTGACAAATATGGGCATATTGTGATGGTGCTTCATCAAGGTGATCTTTCCACTACTACACCAACTCAAATATTAGGGAAGATCAATGTACATGAGATGTACATGCAATCACTCCACAAGATAGCTCTTCTTCCACCAAGAAGAAAGATTTGGCATTCAAGGCTAGCCAAGAGAAGAGGGGCAAAGCAAGAGTTGATCATGATAGCTCAAGTGATGATGAGATTGATGATGCAAGTCTTGCTCTCATGGTGAGAAGAACTGTCAAGATGCTCAAGAAGCTAAACAAGGATGGTGTCAAGTTTGATGGCAAGAAGAAGAAATTCTTCACTAGTAATAGAAGGAAGCCTATCTCCAAAATGAATTGCAATAATTGTGGAGAACTTGGTCATCTAGCTCATCAATGCCCCAAACCTAAGAAAGACAAGTACAAGAAGTACAAGGGAAAGAAAGATGACTCAAGTGATGAAAATGATGATGAGAAGAAAAAGAACAAGCCATACAAGAAGGATGGCAAGAAGAAGGAATTTCATAAGAAGAAGAAGAATGGCAAGGCATACATTGTTGGTGATTGGCTCACGGATATTGAATCATCAAGTGGCTCATCTGATGATGAAAGTGAGAATGAGAACAAGAAGGTGGCCACTCTTGTGATTGATTCTTCACTATCTTCACCAACACCACCGCCGTCATCCTCTACACACCTATGCCTTATGGCCAAGGGTGAACAAAAGGTACAAAATGATGATGATAGTAGTGGTGATGATAATGCTAGCAATGATAAAAGTGGTAGTGATAGTGATGAAGAATTTGAATCGCCTTCTTATGATGATCTTGTCAAGTTGCTAAACCAATACACTAAAATCATTAGAAAGACAAGAGCTAAAAATAAAAAGCTAGAATTTAAGGACTCACTCTTAGCAAAGTATGACATAGCCGAAAAAGCTAGTGTTGACCTTAGAGAAGAAAATAAAATTATGTCATCCAAACTCAAGGAGCTCAAATCCTCTAAAAAGGAGCTTAGAGAAAAACATAATAAACTTGAGGGGATACATAATGAGCTCACCACTAGTTACAATTTGCTAAAATAAGAGTACACCAATCTCAAGATTAATCATGACAATCTTGTTCTTTCTCATGAGTTATTATTCAATGAGCCACATGATGCTACTAACAATGTTGTTAAGATTGATATAGCTACATCATGTGATGACTTGATTGTTTAGAGCATTGAGTAAGGTTCTACTAGCAAAAGCAAGAAAGTGGTTGAGTCCGACAACTATGATGATTATGTCAAGTTCAAGAATGAGAATGAAAAGCTCAAGAAAGATCTTGAAAAGCTATCAACCACCAACACAATTGTGATAGAGAATCTTGATAATGATTATGATATAGCTCTTGAGAATGAGATGCTTAAAGACAAGAACAAGAGACTCAAGATGGAGAAAATCATGATGAACTTAGAGAAGAAAACAAGAAGCTCAAGTTGGAGAAAGAACATCTTAAGACCGGTTTGAGCAAGTTCACAAGAGGTCAATATCTCCAAAGTGAGCTACTCATGAACACCGTGATGAAGATGGATAGAAGTGGTATTGGGTACTTGGAAAATCAAGAGATGAATGCTCAAGCTCAACATCAACAACAATACAAGTCAAAGCCTAAGCCAAAGAAATATTTTGAGTGTAGACAAGAAGGTTGCTTTGCTCATGAGTGTCAAACTCCACCACCACAACCTTTGCCCAAGTATGCTAGACCCTTTGCCTTCAATGCTCACTACATACTTAGAAAGGATTCGAGTGGAAAAATGAAAGTCATGTTCTTAGGTCCACCCAACAAGAATAGGCCTAAGCAAATTTGGGTTACAAAGTCACTAGTTGAGAAAGTAAAGGGCCCTCATCAAGTTTGGGTCCCTAAACAACAAGCTTGATCTCTTGTGTGTACATGAACTACAAGACCGGTGGAAGTCATTGGGTTATTGATAGTGGTTGCACTAAACATATGACCGGTGATCATCGTATGTTCACCTCACTAGATGAAGTAGACGGTCAAGAAAATATTATATTTGGTGATAATTCAAAGGGCAAAGTTCAAGAATTGGGCAAAGTTGCAATATCAAATGATCATTCAATATCAAATGTGCTATATGTTGCTTCATTGAGTTTCAACTTGCTATCTGTTGGTCAATTGTGTGATCTTGGCTTTCAATGTTTGTTTACCAAGAAGGAAGTGGTTGTGTCAAAAAAGATGATGATCAAGTTATATTTAAGGGTTTTAGATACAACAACCTATATCTAGTGGATTTCATCTCCGAAGATACAAACTTGAAGACATGCTTATTCACCAAAACATCACTTGGGTGTCTATAGCATAGAAGACTTGTACATGTTGGGATGGGCTCACTCAAGAAGCTAATGAAGAATGAATTGGTGAGAGGTTTGAAGGATGTGAAATTTGAGAAAGACAAGCTTTGTAGTGCATGTCAAGCCGGCAAGCAAGTTGCAAACACTCATCCAACAAAAGCTTACATGTCAACAATAAGAGTGCTAGAGCTTCTTCACATAGATCTATTTGGACCAACAACTTACAAGAGTTTAGGAGGAAATCTCTATTGTCTTGTGATAATTGATGACTACTCTAGATATACTTGAGTGTTCTTCCTTCATGACAAGACCGAAGTGGCCGCATGTTTCAAGAAGTTTGCTAAGAGAGCACAAAATGAATTTGAAGTGAAGCTCAAGAAGATAAGAAGTGACAATGAAAAAGAATTAGACAACACAAACATTAAAGCATATTGTGATGAAGTAGGGATCAAGCATGAGGTCTCCGCAACATACACTCCTCAACAAAATGGTGTAGTAGAGAGAAAGAACCGGTCACTTATCACACTTACAAGAACAATGCTTGATGAGTACAATACACCTGAAGCTCTATAGGCGGAAGCTATCAACACCGCATGTAATGCATCTAATCGCCTATTTCTTTAAAAATTTCTTGGCAAGACCGGCTTCGCCGACCAGGTTGAAGACGTCCATCCTCAATGGGTTGCTCAATGGGAAGAAGCCAAATGTATTATTCTTCCGGGTGTTCGGTTGCAAATGCTACATCTATAAGAAGCGGCAACACCTAGGGAAGTTCCGAAGATGTTGTGATATTAGTTTTCTTGTTGGTTACTCATCAAAGTTCAAAGCATATCGAGTATTTAATCATGCCACCGGCTTGATTGAAGAAACATATGATGTGGAATTTGATGAATCTAACGGCTCCTAAGGAGCACATGAGAATCTTGATGATGTAGATGATGAACCATTGAGAGAGGTCATGAAGAACATTCTGGTTGGAGACATCAAGCCTAAAGATGATGAAGATGATGTACAAGTGATTGATCCACCTTCTTCATCAAATGTGCCATAAGATGATGATAAAGATGGGAGAGTAGAAAATAAAGATACTCATGTCTCCCATGATCAAATAGTGGCACAAGCTCAAGATGTTAATGCTCCACAACCTCTCCCTCAAGTGGTTGATATAAGAAATTCACCCCTACTATAAGCACATCCACAAGATCTCATCATAGGGAGTCCTTCAAAGGGTGTAATGATTCACTCTTAAAAACTTGCTTTATTTATTGAACATCACTCGTTTTTTCTTGCATTGAGCCTAAAAATGTAGAAGAAGCTCTTTAAGATTCGGATTGGATAAATGTCATGTATGAAGAGTTGAACAACTTCATCTGAAATGAAGTTTGGATACTTGAAGAGCCACCACAAGATGCAAGAGTTATTGGAACAAAGTGGGTGTTCTGCAACAAACAAGATGATCAAGGCATCATTGTGAGGAACAAGGCAAGGCTAGTTGCGAAGGGGTTCTCCTAAGTTGAAGGGTTAGATTTTGGAGAGACCTTTGCACCTGTTTCAAGGCTTGAAGCCATTCGTATCCTTCTTGTATATGCATCCCATCATGAAATGAAATTATATCAAATGGATGTTAAAAGTGCATTTTAAATGGTTTTATAAATGAACTAGTCTATATTGATCAACCTCCTAGGTTTGAAGACCCTAAATATCCTAATCATGTCTATAGGTTGTCCAAGGTGCTATATGGGCTTAAGCAAGCCCCAAGTGCTTGGTATGAGCGCCTTCGGGATTTCCTCATTGAGAAGGGCTTCACCATTTGGAAGGTCGATACCACACTATTCACCAAGAAGCTTGATGGAGAGATCTTCATTTATCAAGTATATGTTGATGATATCATTTTTGGCTCATCAAATGAAGACTATTGCAAAGAGTTTGGTGAATTGATGTCAAAGGAGCTCAAAATATCTATGATTTGAGAGCTTACATTCTTTCTTAGTTTTCAAGTCAAGCAAATGAGAGAGGGGATTTTCATCTCTCAAGAAAAATACACCAAGGACCTTCTCAAGAGGTTTAAAATGGATGGATGTAAGCCAATCAAGACACCAATACCATCTAATGGATATCTCAACCTAGATGAGGGAGGTAAATCGGTTGATCAAACTCTCTACCGTTCTATGATTGATAGTTTATTATATTTGACCACATCTAGGCCCAACATCATGTTTAGTGTGTGTATGTGTGCTAGATTTCAAGCTAATCCTAAGGAGGCTCACATGGTTGCCGTTAAAAAAAATCCTTAGATACCTTAAGCACACACCAAGCATTGGTCTTTGATATCCCAAAGGAGCTAGATTCCAACTAGTTGGTTATTCCGATTCGAATTATGCCGGTTACAAAATTGATAGAAAAAGCACATCCAGATGGTGCCATTTGCTTGGTAGATCACTAGTGTCTTGGTCCTCCAAGAAGCAAATTAGTGTGGCATTGTCCACCGTCGAGGCAGAGTACATTGTCGCGGGTGTTTGTTTTGCACAAATTCTTTACATGAAGCAAACTCTTCTAGACTATGATGTAGTTCTAGAGAAGGTACCTCTCTTGTGTGACAATGAGAGCATGGTAAAGCTTGCTAATAATCTGGTTCAACACTCTCGCACCAAGGACATAGATATCCGCCATCATTTTCTAAGAGATCATGTTGCTAAAAATGATATATCACTAGAAGGTGTAAGGACCGAGGATCAATTGGCAGATATCTTTACTAAACCGCTAGATGAGGCTATATTTTGTTGGTTGAGGAATGGGCTAAATGTGCTTGACTTTAGTAACTTCACTAAAAAATGAGCTTGTGTTGTCCATTGCATTGCATTATAATATAAAACATGTTTAATTTTTAGTAATGCATCTAGGGCTTGTCTAACATGGTTAAGATAACTGCCAAAAAGTGTGTGAAGAAGCTTAACCTTGGATCAAACTTGACAAGCAGCTAGACTTACTTTCAAGTATTGCATTGCATGTGCATGTGTGTAGCTTTGTCGTTTCTTTTCGGTTACCTTTTCAGCACCCGCTATGTTTATCCACAAATAGGGAGAGCATTTGAAGCTCCTATTGGTCATAAAACCCTCTTGTGTGGTCACATGGTGCTCCTCGCCCCTTTTGTTGCCTATTTTCTTAAAAATAATTATAGCCAAAGGCAAATTATTTAGAAAAACTTGAGGGTTTGAGAGAGGTCTCTCATATCAGCCCAATTGGTGTTTATTTGGATCTTATTGAAGTTTGGGACTTGATTGGGAGAGAGCATCACGAAGAAAGGAGATGTATCTACAGTTGCAGAGGGATCGGATGTAGGGACTAGACTCACCTGTTGCAGCGTCCGGTCTTTACAAAAGAAGGAGATATAGTTGTTGAAGGAGGACCGGACGATGAACAGTGTTTCTTTCAGCGTCTGGTGTGATGCTGCTTCTACGTCCGGTCAGCGCAGGATGGATCTTAGGGAAGGACCAGACTCTATGATGTGTCTAATCAAGGGTCATCGGACACATCCGGTCATGATATGAGGGTCTTTGGACCTCTCTGTTGTTGATCGAAGTCTAGAGGGCTGCGTCCGATCGTCTTTGCTAGAGCGTCCGATCGCTGGAGTGCAAGCGGAAAAGATTTCTCTTTTCTTTCCTTGTCTGTCATGGGGGCCACCATATACCATTCTCCCTCGCCACACTAGCACCTACACTTGCATCTCCACCGCCTTGCCCTCGCCACGCCCACGCCCAATCCTACATCACGCTGCCACACCTGTGCCTACCTCTCTGTCGCTGCACCTGCGCCTGCCTCTGCCATCGCTCACCACCACGCACCCACGCTGCCTTGCCCTTGCCATGCCCGCGCCCATGCCTGCATCGCACCACCGTGCCCACGCCTTCCTCTCTAGCACCGCGCCAGTGCCTGCCTCCATCGCGTAGCCCACGCACCCATGCCACCACATGCTCATCCTCCACTGCGCTGCCACATGCTCGTGAACCACCGTGTCGCCACGTTGTCTCCTCTCGCGCTGACGGTTTCTCAGCGCCATACCTTCTCAGTCACCATACTACTTCGTGGCACCAACCCTAGCCCTAAGGTGCCATTGTTGTTCCCGTGTGGTGTCCCTCTGATCGACAACTTATCCCTCCAAATGTCTCAGGATTGTTCTAAGGTAGCAAGCCATATTCACTCATTACTTTCCTAATGCTTGCTTTCCATTAGGTCATTCGCTACCCTAGTATATAAAGTTGCTTATATATACTTCCTATTCTATCATGCAGTCAGTTCGGGTAGTGAGTCTACTTAGCAGTTGGGCAGTTGACAGATTTACTCAGGACCAAGCCTACGAGTATGGATTGAGGCCAAGCCTCATGAGTGTCAGTTAGTAGTTGTTCCTTATCAGTGGCAGTGATTCTTGTCAACTTTAGAGATGGCTCATTGCAAGAACGTCAGGGGTGGTCCCAGCAATGAGGATCCAACACCTCTACCTCGCCTGACTACTCAGCAAAAAGGAAAGGCAAAAAAGACTACAAAGAAAAAGCGCAAGTTCAATGATGTTGAGGCAGAGAGAGCTACAGTAATGGCAGCCACCACAGAGCGAGCCGAGATAGGTGGATCTGGCAGTGGTTTTTGTATAGGCGATCAGTTGTCACTGGCTCAAAGGGCCGATGTCGAGAGGATTGAGGCTAATCTTGGTAGTCCACCTAGGATCATCATGCTTGGAGGACGACATGTCTCTTTAGAGGAGAGTCAGACTTAGGGGGTGACTGAGTAGCAGACATAGTCAACAGAGCAGATAGAAACGCTCAGTAGGGAGAGCAGGTTGAGGAGACAGAGCAGGCAGCATAGCCATAGCTTTGATGCTCTAGTCGCACACGCACTCAGGTGTCATCGAGGCCTCAGACTTAGAGGAGGGGCTCTCGTCTACCTCCTAGACCATAGGATCCACCTCCCATGGTTCACCTTGACCTAAGGGCAGCCACAGCTAGATAGATGCAGCAGCTACGGTTTGTATAGTTTGAGGATTGGTTTCCGTCAAGGCAGGATGAGCATGCCTCAGAGCACTTCTACACTATGTTATAGGAGGACTTCTATAGTGCATATCTCAACAGCAGTGTTGCTTTCAGATCTTAGTAGGTCTACTCCTTAGAGTCTCTAGTTACAGCTGTAGGCGAGTAGATCCGTCCTCACCTCACTTATCTGCCAGACTTGTCAGATCTCCTTGGATGAACTGGTCAGTATATTCCATCTTGGGTCTGTGAGTTCTACTCCTCCTTATGGATTGACCCGAGACACAGGTTTATTCATTTTGCTTTCTGAGGGCATGACTATAGGCTCTAGAGCTCGAGGGTCAGAGAGATACTGAGGATTCTAGAGTCACCTATTTGTCTTCACGAGACATGTTATGGATAGACAGAGCCTCCGAGATGCCCTCATGGTAGACTTGTGCCACCTATAGATTTTGTTAGACCATGCTTCATAGAGCCATTTGGTGAGGGGTCAAGTAGGACACCATGTGACCTTACACCTATAGCTAGTCTCCTTGATGCTATTATGAGGAGGACTCTGCTTCCGAGGATGGCTACCACGAAGGGCTAACTCGAATTTAGTTGTGGCTAGTGCATTACCTGGTGTCTCAGACTATCTTTGATATTTGGGATGTGATGCTCTCAGAGATGGACACACTAGCAGAGGGCTTTAGAGGTCACCATCAGCTGCCTTATGCTCATTGGATCAGTTTCTTACTCCGAAAGGTAGTTTCACACAAGTCCCCAGAGATAATGGCAGAGTGGATAGGTGCTACTACCGAGTTTCCATAGTATGACATGAGCCAGATGCTACGTCATAGTCGTGTGAGGACACCTTGCCGGCTGAGTTATCGCCCAGAGGTACTAGAGACAACAGCTTAGCAGGATGAGATCATTAGGAGCATCGTAGAGATAGAGGAGGAGGAGCTTAATGCGCAGTAGGAAGATGAGGTCGAGAGCGACCCGAGTGACAGCTCAGACAATGACTATTAGCTGATTCCACAGATGGCACCTCGTTCATAGAATAGAGAGGCCAATGGCTCCAACTCAGCTCCACCATAGCCACCATAGACAGACCCGACACTTCTAGCTACACTTGAGCGGATGAGGTAGGACCAGCCATGTCAGGCATAGGAGACCATCGCTGCACTTGCTTCGATTCAGGCATGATAGGATGAGTTTCAGTGGCGGCAGCAGCAACTTATACTTCAGCAACAATTACTTGGCTTCATGCAGCATGTATTCATTGCTATAGGGGTTGATCGTCAGCAGTCTACATTTTAGATAGGCTAGC